>NC_134486.1:62638567-62938567 GCF_040206685.1 Ascaphus truei
TGGAGGGTTAAGTTATACTGTATTTACATTCTTGAGTATTAGCATTTATGCCTTCTTCATTACCCTCCAGGTTACTCTAATTATCAACTTAATTATATGTTTAGATTACTTCATGTTATAAATAACACTTTTCAATATTTTTTTATTTATTGTTTACTTTTGCTCCCCCTTTCCCCTGCTCCCCCCCTTCCATTCCCCCCTCCTTTCCCCTCCTGTTCCATTCCCCACCCCCTCTTCCTCCCCAGTTTCATCCTGCCCTGCCTTCCTTCCCTTCCCTTCATGGTTTATTCCTTATTTGTCCTGGCTTGATGTGCCAATTCTCAATGTGGTGTTTTACATGTTCTTACATTTTATGTATCTGGTTGTTCCAGAATTTGTGACAAATTTTTTGTTTGTTTATGGCATTTTTTTGTTGATATTGGGTTTTACGGTATTTTGTTGTTGCTTTTGTTCGAAATCCAATAGACCTGCTAGACTGCACTCTCCCATGAGAGATGTGCGCTCATCGGTCTCCGTGCACGTGACGCCACCTGGCTGTGTTTTACCTAACACTATTAAACCTGGCTGTGTTTTACCTAACACTATTAAACCTGGCTGTGTTTTACCTAACACTATTAAAGTTACAATTGTTCAAAATGACTATAGGCAATGGAGGAGAGTGGGGTTGATGGCTCGGTAACGCATGACGTCACATTCGCGCCACAATAAAAAAAAATGCTGGTTTTACCACACTGTTTACACCTTGACAAAGGGCAGCATTTCTGAAACGCGTTGGTGCATATTTTATATAGGGGGGTCTTGTATGATCCAATAAAGTCTTTATATTTTTATATCTGAGCCCCCTCTGGATCTTTTCATTTACCATCTAGTAGTGCTCTGCTGTTTTCTTCCCGCTTTTATGCTGCTCAAAGACCTATTTTGGGGTCTGGATTGGAGTAACAGCAAGACATACTTAACGCCCAGTAATTGGCAGGTAACTTAACGTTATTACACAATAACATGACGCTAAGCCTCAACTAATGAGATATAGAAGGCTATTGTTTTTGCATGTAATTAGCTTTGAGGATACACGTTAACATCAGGGGAAATAATGTTCAGTTGTGTTTTAGGTCATGTTCTGGATGCTGATTTAGCAGAGCTTTGTGGATCTGGCCCTTGGTGTTTTATCAAAACTGCCCCTTCAGTCTATTTAATGAAAAAATGCATTTTAAAAATATAATTATAGATTAAACAGATTCAATATTTAATTCATAACAGTTGAGATGCCTTGGTGTAAAGGCTACTGTAATTCAGAAGCACCACAATTATGTCAGACCGGCACATACAGTAGTTTTGCATAAATTTGTGCAGATTCATTACTTTTGTTTTCCGGCAAATACACTGGAATTTGCTGAAACATCTGTTAGCAGCAAAATGCATAGTTTGACATATTAGTGAATCAAATATTCTAATATCAAACCACACCTTGGTGGTCCTTTTTATTCCCAAAATGAAATCAGTGATACTTTTTCCTGCCATTAAACGAGACACCACAATCATGACCAGGAAGACTGCGAGGGGGCTCTCTTAACCCCAAGAAACACAGAACCCCACATACATAACAAACAAATACTGACAAGACAAGGTCTGAAGGTACAAGGCTGCAAATTTGTATTTAAACGTTAAATCATTTGGTAAGTGCTACCCCCTGTCAGAGTGCTCGCTCATTGGGTTAAAAGTCATAGGGCCTTGAACCGATGACCCCGTGACACCCAAGCCGGGCCCAAATGACCCGGCCATTGATGCGAGTGGGCTCCAGGAACTGTTTAAATGAGCTCCGCCCACTCACCACTCCCAGCCCCACTGGGCGTTACCAAGCATGAAGCCCCATCTGGCAAGGTTAAGCACACTTACCCCCTCCAACTGCCAACGTGAGAGGCAATAAACGTGTCAACACTTTTACTCCATAGGGGTAACAAAAATGGCGACTTCTTTCCCCTCCTTCAAGGAACTTCAGCCCTTACGCTCATATTTATTCTGAAACAACCACACACTTAACAATATGAGCACAAAAAAGACGGTTGGGTGGGAATTCTGGCAGGGTCTGGACTGAACACATGCCCCTGCCGGTCTCAATAGCCTCCCTCGTCCTTCCCCCCTGACCGCGTCACCCCATCACACGAATGTGGGGGGAAAGAGGCCCCACAACCGAGGTAAGAGGGGAGTCCGGCCCCCTGGTCATGGTGCTCTTCACTTAGAGTTCAAGGCAGCTTTTTTCCTGCCCTGGGATGTGTTATCACCTATCCCAAATCCTATATCAGAAGAATAGTTAGAAAGCCAAATCTTAACACCAATATATGGGATTTTCCTAACCAAATTCTTCTTATTTTAATGAATGTATAAATACAAAAAATAATGAAAGGAAGAAATATACCTATAGTGCCTTTCAAAACTCATATGCCCTCAAATCACAAGCATCTTCCATAATCCAAAGTCAAGAGGCGGTGAATTTTCCCAGACACATGAAGACCAGTTAATTTAGATAGATGACGTCGAATTAATTCCCTTTAAACAATGTACACGTTCTCTAGCCAGCATCTGTTTTCACACTAAAGAATCATTATTTTCACTTCCCCAAAATCACTATGCATTTCTGACATGTTGTTCACCTTCTTTAAACATCCTTGCACTTTCCAGCCAACATGTGGTCAAACAGTGGCTCCTGGGATTTTGTTATGACAAGCATGTCCCTGAAAAATCCTACATTAAATACAATCCTCACATCTACTCCCCAAAAGAACCCAATTTGGTTAAATATAACGTCAATAAGTCGATAAGCTCCTCCTTCCATATCTTCTCCTTGATTTCTACAGGTAAGTGCATACCTAGTGGACTAACTGCACACATATAAGGCTCCCTACATGATACCAGAGATTCTCTTGACGTGACCTACAAACTTACTGACTGCGCTGATGTGTCTGTATTTAATTTATCCACAGGCACTTTTAACACTTCCACAAGCTCCCCAAACTCACTATCCCTGTGCTGTTTTGCACCCTGGATCTCAGCCCTTACCTCACCTTCCCCATTCTGCAGGCCCCTCCTTGATCTAGCTCTGGGGTGCACCAACTTTTTAAGCCGCGTCTCCCCTGCCTCGTTCCTGCTCTTCGGTATCACATCTCTGCGGCATCATGTGACGTCACGTCAATGCAACACGATGCCATTTGACGTTGTGGTGTCATTTCATGCTGCATTGTCATGGCGACATCATCAGGACAAACCACAGAGGAGGTAAGATTCAGTTACAGAGGCCCCGTGCTCTCCCCCGTCAATCAACTTAAATGTAAGTCCAGCTCTCCCCTTAAAAAATGTCATGCCCCCCAGTTTTCGCACCCTTGCTCTAGTGCTCTAGGTAAATCATACTTGCTATCTGCTATCCCTGTCTTGCTGCAGCTGGGCCTTGGCTCTTCATCCATGTCACTGCTGCTCTCTTCCTCAGCTCTCATTCCATTCTGTCTTCTTTCTTCTGCTCCATGCTGCTTCACCAGATTGCCATAGTGATCCTGCACTCCTTGCATGTGTCCCGTTAGACATCTTCTTCCTGCAGATCCTGCCTCTTCGCCTCATGTCCCACTGCAATGGCGTTTCTTCCCTTGCTCTGTGTAGGCTCTTTTCTCACTCTTCCTGGGTGGGCCCGAGGCTGGCCTGCCATCCTGCATACCACTCAGTTGCCTCTTCTTTTTCCAGCCAGCCCTCCTTGCACCATCCTTCCTTGACACTGCCTCTTCTTGGGTGGGCCTGAGAGAAGCCTGCCACCTGTGCTGCACCCTGCTACTCCTTCCTGGGGCACATCCTAAGCCTGCCACCTGCTTTTGGCCTCTCCCCCTTGCTGACAGCCTCTTGGTTGTCCTCCCATGCGCTTCACTCCCAGAACAAGTCCGTTGTGGACTTCTTCAGATAGGTGTCTTTTCCTTGCAGGGCCTACCTCCAAACTGGGGCACAGTCATGATGGCAGTCTGGATCTCCTAGGCCTCCTGGCCCTGACTTCCACGCTTCCTATCTTCCAAAACTGTGCTTAGCCATGCACTGCCATCCTTATCCACCTTCTCCCTCAACGTTTATAACAGTAAGTCCATTTAATTAATTCCCATTCCACTAGGGCTTGCCTACTCCTCATCTACTGCTGTTACTCCAGACAATTCCCTCCTATCGCTCATAATTGCTCCTGGATTTACATATTATATATACAGTATATACAGTATATTATTATATATCTATATGTATCTAACTGTAAGGCCTCGGTTCCGTTGCGTTCGTTGGCGCGGGCGGCCACACGCGAGTTCCCCACCAGCAGGGGAATCCTCCCGAGCCCGTCCCGGTCCCCCCTGGCGGCACAGCGCACTACACGCTGTGGCGCGTCAGCCGCTATGGGACACAAGAAAATGGTGATCCCTAGCGTTGACGCGTCATGTGGTGTGGCTGTGAGCCAATGGGGAGGGGAGGCTTCGGGAGGAGGAGAGGCTTCGGGGAGCGGGGAGGAGTGTATGTGTGTGCCTGAGTGCGTGAGTGCCTGTCTGTGTGTGTGTCTGAGTGCGTGCGTGCCTGTCTGTGTGTGTGTATGTGTCTGAGTGCGTGAGTGCCTGCCTCTGTCTGTGTGTGTGTGTTTGTGTATGTGTGTGTGTGTGTGTGTGTGTGTATATGAGTGCCTGTGTGTGTGTGTGTGTGTGTATGAGTGTGTGTGTATGAGTGTGTGTGTGTGTTGCTTACCATCAGCAGCTCCAGCCCGAGTCCGTGGAGGGAGGGGGGGGAGAGTAGCGGGTCCCTCCGCTCAAGCCACGCCCCCCCTCCCTGTCAAACCTCCCACTCCCGCCCCCCTCCCTCCCGCTCCGGCTCCCGCTCCCTACAGACAGCATATCACGGTCTGTGTATGTCAGCGCACCGCCTGTCTGCAGTGCGGGCGCGCTGACTCTGGGAGCGGGGCCTTAGCCTAAAACTCAGTTATTCTACTTTTAATAATTGGGGAGGGAAACCTGTATAACTGTCTTGCAAAAGTTTATACACAATTGTTCCCTTGACACTCTCCTCACTATCCTGTCGTTAATACTCAAACTCCATTACTATATATCTCCCATCATGGCAAGGTAGGCATCGCCACTATCATGATACCTATTTCAAAGAGGTACATGGGTATCTTCTTTCTTCCTCTTGTGTGCTGTCCACCATCCTGCCACTTTACTTTCCCCATGAGATAGTACATGTGATTGCTATCCTGGCATACAGGGGTGTGCTGCTTTATACTGAGAAAAAAATCTCTAAATTAGGATTTACACAGAGATTTTATTTTATCAAAATAAAAAATTCATCACCAAACAGAGGTTTCAGATTTTGTAGCTTTGCACATACACATTAGCTACTGCAGAATTAGTATTAGAAAGAAGGGCAGAAAATCAATAGTATTGTCAGCACTGCAAAATAGCCTTTGCCGTAAGCACTGAACCAGGAAACCTGAGAATGAGGACAGAATGAGCAGAGTTATGACAGAGACAACATCATTCACAGAATTGGTGAAAACTGGAAGCAAATCAAACATGTCTCAAGTATAAAACTGAATACATGATTCTTAAATGTATCTATTAGGTATAGTTCAATTACATTTAAATATCATATTTAAAAAACTCAGATATGCTATAGGAAAATCAAAGCATAATTCAGCACATTTCAGAATGTAATTTCTGAATTTCAGTAGCTCAATTTATTAAAATTATTTATTTATTAAAATTCTCTAAGCTCAAAAACAGAAGACATTGTATTATCATTGCAGTGTTAGCTTATTATGCATGTTAGATACCTATTATACACATTAAAAATGTTTTTTTTTTTGCAAGTAAAAACCTGCTAAATTTAGCACTGAAACCCTTAAAAATTCTCCTCACACATCCTCTTTGTTTCCATGCGTCTCCTCTTTGCTCCTGGGGATATCTCTCCCAATACTGGTCTCTGTCTTATTTCTAAAACACAAAGCATATGAGTAGCTCCGTTGGCTGATACTATACATTTCAGATGCAGTAGCTTGGCCCCTTGCAGACCCTTTTCCTGTCTCTGTAAGTTCTCCCCACTTACAACTTAAATTGTAAGCTCTTCGGGGCAGGGACTCCTTTTTCTATTGTTTAATGTCTGAAGCGCCTATTCCCATTATGTGTTAATTATGTCACGTGTATTACTGATGTAGCGCTGTGTACCTGGATGGCGCTATATACATAAAGAGTTACATACATACACAGAATTGTCCAGTATACTCTTTGACAAAGGGATTGTCTCCCGAAATGCGTCAGAGTGTTCTTTGTACCCCTCACTCACCATGGAAGAAAGGTTTTTTAAACGTTTTTGATGGTTTTTAGCCCCTGTTTTTCCACATACAGCTGTCCTCCGCTCTGGATCTTTAGACCGTCTTCCCATAAATGTAGATAGAATCCCATTGAAGGCAAGGATTATGTGCATTGATAGATCTGGTCGAGTTTTTATGCTCAAATTTTGCACTTGTTTTGCAGAGTGCACACTTCAATTTATACCCTCACTGCAGCCTACTGATGTTCAACTTACTTTAAACATCTTAAACTAAAGTCTCCCAGCTGCAAATCTGGGGCAAAACCAGTGAAAAAAAGGAGGACATTTGGTTTCAAGTATTATATATGCACAATTTTACTCGCAATGTTTTAGCATTTATTGTCTTGTAAAAGATGCGATAAATCCTTAACGTTCCTGTATTTTTTAAAGTAATGTCAAGACCAAGGGTGGGCAATTATTTTGTCTGGAGGGTCAATTGACAAGCTTTGCTAAGCTTCGCGGGCCACATGCTTAATATAGAATCGACATTATGTCTGAGGTCCACAAAGTTTACCAAAGATCCAACTTCTCCGCCACATGCTCCTCTCTCAATCTTCTCTATCCCCAACAGCATGTCTTTCACTCTTCTCTCTTTCCCCACCTGCATGTCTCTCAACCTTCTCTCTCTCCCCCTGCATGTTTCACTCTCTCCCCACCTGCATGTCTCTCATTCTCTCTCCCCACCTGCATGTCTCCCACTCTTCTTTCTCTCCAACTACATGTCTCTCACTCTCCTCTATCTCAGTACCTACATGTCTCTCGCCCTTTTCTTTCTCCCCACCTGCATGTCTCCCTCTCTCTCCCCACCTACATGTCTCTCACCCTTCTGTCTCTCCCCACCTGCATGTCTCTCTCACATTTCTCTCCACCCCCTTTACCTAGCTGTGGAATGGAGAACAACGGTGGAAATCCTCCCTGGTGACCGACACTGAAAGTTGTCACTTACTTCCGGGTCAGACCCATAGCCCTCTGCTGCAGCCACCCTCTTCCTCCGCTCTGCTCCCACCCCCTGCTTGCTCTACTCCTGCCGCCCATTTCCTGATTTGCTCTCCCTGCTGCAGGAGCCAAAATGTGCTGATGGCAACCATCCTCTGGGCCGTACTTTGCCCACCCATCCTCAAGACTGTAATATAAAGCGTCATATCTATGTATACACATCTAAATACATAATTAGTGGATGCATTTGGTCATTTTTGTTTTAATATACTGTAACTAAATTAATATATTCACACTATAATCCAACTGCTGTTTTGTTGAACTGTATTGCAATGTGTTGTAAAATATTACAATGCCCTGTTTTGATGGAAAATATGGTTCCAATGGAGTGAGTTCATTTTATGAGGTATGTCTTACAATAGAAATGTATTATACTACTTGCTATTAAGTGCTTTTTTTATTAAACATTTACATTTGGTTTATTTGATTTTATATCACAACCTACAAAAAAAATGACAAGGTGTCTACGTCTGGAGAGTTGCAAATGTACTTGAAATTACAGTATATTTTTAGAAGGAGAGTTACTGGAAGTAGAATTTGATTAAATGTGATTAAAACAGTGGGTTTGAGGTGGGACGATAAGGTTTAAATCTCAATACAAATTCGTTGTTATCTCACTGTGACCAACATAAAATGAAAGGTTAACAGGGCAGATTTAAATGTGCCTGCATGTAAAATGTCAGGGCGATATAGGTATAAATAATATATAGCAATAAATGTTATATACTGAATTGAATGAACAAAGTGCAATTGCTCTGGTTAAATTAGTGTTATTACCATATTATCTGACGCCGTTGAAGCTCCCAGAAGCAGGGAAGACACCATAATTATTAAGTCTTTCTTTAATTCGATCACTTAATGGTCTTTAATATGATAAAATTTTTAGCAGATAATTACACATTTCACAGGTATATTAACATAAAAAACAAAATATTGCCAAGTCTTTATTGCAATGTGGGTGTACTGATCTTCTATTAAGTGCCAGGAAGGAGTTGGAGTGGAAGCATTAAAATTAATCAGCAGATTGTAGACTGATGCTCAAGTACAGCCTGGTTTTTCTGGTTAAGAACTGATGCACTGAATGGTTTTATACTGTTTTGTATATCCTTTAATGTCTAGAAAGCATTGCTGGCTAAAACAAGCAGGCAACATGTTCAATTATATTATTATCAGTTTGATTTTATGGTGCTCTAAGTAAACGAAATTGGGGTTAATTGAACTGCAAAACATAAGGTAAAGCTAGAGGTCAAGTCTGTTGCTATATTTGGACTTCTCCGATTCAGTTCTTGATTAAAACAATAAAACATGAAATCTTATGTGGTTTTTTTTTAATCAATCTGTTCCGTAGTATTAGATAAATGACTGTTTTTTGTTTATTTATTTTTCAACTATTAATGCCATTTTTAATGAGTTTTAAAGCATCTTTTTATTTTTTATAGAAGGCTTTAGCCCACCTCCCAAGCTGTGCAAGATCTTTGCAACACTTTCCTGTTTGTGATCATTTGTTGCCAATATTCCCATCAGTTTGAACTGTAAGCTGTAACACTAGATAAGGTTACCTTAGTAATATAAGGTTACATTGTAGCTGCTGAGTTACATCGACTTAAGGATTGACTGAAACAGAAAGGCGGCCTTTATGTTAGGCACACAATCAGGATTTTTACAGATTTATAATAAGAGCACCAAACGATTGCCAGCTTGGATAAGAATGTAGAATTAGACATTGCCACATGCTTTACATATAAAAAGAAGAAACAAAGGTGGAATGTACAGTGGTATTGCTGCTTTAATGTATTCCGTTTGTTATAAAGTACTAAAACATGAATTAGTCAAGTGAAAATGTCATATTGTTCAGTCTGCCAAATGTGTCTGCAAACTAGGCAAGTTGAACTAACCATTTGGTGTTTTCAACCACAGATGAAAAATAAACTGATTTATCAAGAGGAAACATGTGAACATCTGTGTGTATGTAGCCTGAAAAGTCTTTGAAGTGATTTCTCTATTGAAAGTCAGCAGATTGGCAAACTCCTCTATAAAGAAAGAGTTGCTAATATTTATATTTTATCTCTTCAAAGGGAGAAAAGATTGGTAGGAAATGAATGGCCAGAACTTAATATCCACAACTTATTCATTCAGAACTTTCTACGACTTCAGTGCCAGAGGGTTCATAATTGAACAAAGAGCAATGAATTTCTAGATGCAATAGCACACATCCTATCTGGGATTTTCATACAGTACACAATGACATTTATTGACTTGCTTTTTTAATTAAAAAAAAACATGCATTTCCTCTCATGCAATATGATTTTAAATTATGGTATTTCAACAAAAACAGTTACAGGTTTGTATTCTGATGCTGAAGGAGAATTTCCAGCTATTCAAGTCACTGGGTAGTCAAGTCTTCCAGTGTCGGCTGCCTCATGGCAGAAGACTGCTTAGTATATGGCCTTAATGCGAGAGGGTCCTGATACTTTTATAAAATAGGTCTTTAGGGTGTAAGATGGCAAAAGCAAAACTTAAAACCCATCTGCCATAGAGTAAGTTATAATGATTTATTCCAAAACCCTATGGCAGCCATATATTTAACCTTTGTGTTGCCCAAGGGTATCAATGCATAGCAAAGGAATGCCGTCAAAACCAAAGGAGTTAGCACACAAAAGAAACACCCGACTACTGTACTAACTACCACGCTTGCATACCAAAGCAGCAAGTACTGTAGGACTTCACAATGCATTACTAACCCTATGGCAAACACGGGGAATAACCCTGACCAGGGAGACTGCAAGGTAGCTCCTCTCTCCCACCCTTCCCTGAACCCACATGTAGCGTACGAATAACGACAGAGACCGGATCTGGAGGTATAAAAGGCCATGGCTATTTATTTATAACAAATAACTAATGGGGTAAATGCCACTCCATGCCAGAGTGCTCCTTTGACAGGAGGGGAGGGAACAGTCAGATGGTCCTTGAACTGCTGACCATGTGCCCCCTTTACGGCCAGGCGCCTGTGACCTGGCCGTTGTCGTGAGCAGGCTCCCGGAAGTCATGTCTAAATGACCCTGCCCACTCACAGTTCCCTGGGCTTAAACAGCCCAGCTCCCAGTCTGGCAAGACGTAGCACGCACTCCCAAAAGCCACCACGACAAAGGCAAAGTGGTCAATGACCCCCCCTCTTAGGAACTTCATTCCTTCCATTTCTTTAAAAAGTATAAAGACTTAAAACTGTAACAGAACAGAGACATCAATATTCATATACAGTACAATATTTACATGTAAAACATGACAGATAAACAATGGACTTGTTGACAATTAGCTACCTATCGGTTTTATGGTTGCCCTGCATTATTTTCTACCAAGGAATGGGTGGGAAATGGCTTGCAGGCAGCAAACAGGCCATGCTTCCACCAACTGAGCTTTAAGTAGCCCATGTATAGACGCTCCCTGGCTAGGGGGGGTGAGCCCGAGAGGCAGAGACTAGCCCCCCCCCCCCCCTGGTCAGGTGGTCCCCCTTCCGATGGCTAGGGGGCTGCTAGACCAGGGAGGCTGCAAGGTAGCTCCCTTCTCTCACCCCGCCCGGAACCCACATGTAATGTACGAATAATGACAGAGACCGGATCTGGAGGTATAAAAGGCAGCAGCTATTTATTTTATAACAAATAACTAATGGGGTAATTGCCACTCCCTTCCAGAGTGCTCCTATGACAGGAGGGGGAGGGGATGGTCAGCCGATCATTGAACCTCTGACCCTGTGCCCCCTCTATGGCCGGCCCCTGTAACATGGCTGTTGTCGCGAGTGGGCTCCCAGACGTCATGTCTAAATGACGCTGTCCACTCGCACTCCCCCCAGGCTTAAAAAGCCCAGCTCCCAGTCTGGCAAGACCAAGCACCTACCCCCAAAATCTGCCACCGACGGGCTTATTTAACCCCCATTAAACTGGGACCATACCACCAAACCTCCAAAGACCCTTTCCACCCCTCCTGCAAACTGTTATTGAAAAGGTCCACCCCAACTTCTGACATGTGAATCCGTCTTCCCTGAGCAAACCACTCAAGCTAGCATAGAAATCTGGGTGTCCGATCGCACAGCCCTCACCACTCCATGAATGCCTATAGACTATATATGACCACACGACCTGAACCGCTGGCCGACGACCAAATATCAGCGCCAAGTCAAGCCTAATGGGATCGATCAAATCGAGCGCAAAGCCGCCAAGTCGTTACCTCCTGAGTGAATGAGCAGTATCTGGGGAGGCCTCCTATCACTGGCACCATGCCACATCCCCCCCAACCCACCTGCAAAACCTGAGTAGTTGTGACAAGCCGCCGCGTAAGCCACCTACGTACCTGGAGCCACGGAAGCTCACACTAAATTCATCGCTGCGTGATCCCCAACGCCCTTACATCTACCGGACAACGCAAGTCGACGTGGTCCGCCTCTGGCGCCCACTAATAAAATTCTGTCATCCGTTCTTGGCATCAAAGGGGGAAGTGACCTTGGCGGGAATCCGGGCCGAGCCTCGTCTTCCACCATTGCCAGTTCTGTGTCGTTGACCCACACAGGGGGCATCACCTGCCGCCCAAGACCCTTGCAGGAGCGCCCTGTGCCACCAACTTGCCACCACACCGCTTGCAACCACTGCAGGCGGACGATTTGCTCCGCCACCGCTGCAGGCAGTTGATTTGCTCTGCCATCGCCTACAATCACGTCGTGCGACCGTCTTTTTCTGCCACCGTCTGGTACCATGACAGCCGGTCATCTTGCCAACCACACCGCCAACAACCGCTGCAGGTGGCTGTCCTGTGCCCCTCTGTGACACCCTGCCTCATGGCTCTGCCGCCGGAGGCTGCCGCCTACTTCCGCACCCTTCGTGGCTGAGCCCCACTGTGGGGACTGGCATCATCACTTGGCAAATGCTTAGCATGCGAAGTGACAGGAATGTACCGGCCTTGTCTGCTACCATGGCCTCGTCTGTTTGTGAATAAGCTGTCTAGCTGCCAGTCTAACCAGCCTCTTCATGGTTCAATGCCTCAGCTTGGTGCAGACTAAATTGCTCAGATATTGCTAGTGCAATTGATAGTGTCAGATGAGAGCACTGTCTGCGAGTGTACGCGTAATTAAATTGTTGCGATGCGCGCCTGCAGGAGCAATGACTGGCCGTCTATGGTACTAGCAGAGAGCGTGCATGTGTGTGAGTGTTTCAGCAGAACACCAGGGATAGCTGAGACTTAAGTGGCGACCTTGCAGCAGCTAATAATTTTACAAGCACTTGTACTGACAAAGCACTGCCGGACATATTATGTGAAATGCGGAATGAGTCCCTCAGTTAAAGCTGCTCTTGTTATTCTGTTCCAATGAGTCCTTATCAGCGAGTTACTTTGTATTTCAACTTATGAATAGGCGGTTCGACTCCAGTGGTTAGAAACCACAGATGAGATACATTTTTATCTTTAAGGAATTGATAGTTGAGTTGTTGCTGCCTGATACGAATGTAGTCTCTACTGGTTAACTTTTTGCCATTTCGACACTGTGGTGGCAACGATAACAACAACTACACTGCATTTTTTCCAGCCACTAACCTTAATCACTAACATGGGCTGTGATATATTATTTATTTATAAAATATTTTACCAGGAAGTAATACATTGAGAGTTACCTCTCGTTTTCAAGTATGCATGGTGTATGGAATGGCAACCACGTGTTCATACTACACAAACATTACCCATTGGGGTTAGAAGATTGTTAACTACCCATTAATTGTTAGCGACCATCCTTGTTATAAAATACCCTCAACTCAAATAGGGTGACTATTGGACTATTAGAGCCTGTATTGAGGATCTTCACCCACGAGTCCGCAGCGACCTCCCCTAATTATTTTAATTGATTTTATTGTTGTTACATCTATGTTGATATATACCTAATAAAAGATTTTATTTTTCAATACTCATTAAGAGTGGCCATATGGGAAATTAGAGCCCATGAATTGAATTCTTCCGGCCATACCCTTATCCCCTTATTTTGTCAATACAGAGTGCAGTTAGGTGACTTTTGTTTTTTTCTATCAACCTTTCTGTATACAAACACCAGGGATGCCAAGAATCAAGAGAGGGTTGAAAAAATTGTCCGGTTGCCCACTTAGGCTAAGGCCATACAGCCTTCGCTCGCCCGGAGGCGGGCAAAGGCTGTGATATCACCCGCGTGAAGCGGGTGCGTTTTGTGTCCATGTTGGAAGCGCTAAGGGGGGCGTGCCTAGGGCCATCACGGAGCTGGTTCTCCCTCATTGGGCAAACCGCTCACGTTACCTGCCTGTCGCACCAAGAAATCAGTTTTAACTGATTTCTTGTGTAGCCCGCGCCCCCTCCTGCTTGCACCCGCACACGTCTACGCAGTCTATGGGCGTGATCAATGCCTTTAGGCGATGTGATCGCGCCCCACACAGACAACTCTGTGTGGTCTGTGGCAGTATGCAACCATTATAATCAACTCGTCGCTGGTTTTATTGTCCCAGCGACCCTGCTTTGAAGTCGCCGTCTGGGCTTTCCCGACCCTTCTGTAAAGGAAAAACTCAGGTGAACAAGAAAAACCCCCACACATTTTTTTTTATAAGCTAGTAAAAGTAGCTAATGATGGAATCACCCTCTGTGTTTGGAAACCCGTCCATGCCTCATAATGTACATACCTACATACAGTATGACCCATTTTGCTCACTGTATTTGCAACCATGCTCATGCCATTATATCTCCGCAGGGGCGGCAATAATTAATGATGAGTTAACTAATTCAAGAACGCTGTGAAAGATTGGTGGACAAATCGAACACGCACAAGCACTCACAACTCCCTCAAGTGTTCACTCCTTGAGAAAGCGCTATAAAATCGTGAAACGTGTGGGAGGATCATTTTTTTCTGTTTTGTCCCCAGTATGTTCCCAGTATGTCTTTTTTAACAATGTAGTTTAATTTAAAAAAAATATTTGTGTTCTAAACCCGGTGAGTTGTGAGTGCTTGGGCGTGTTCGAGTTGTCCACCAATCTTTCACAGTGTTCTTGACTCTGCCTTCCGATTGGACGGACCCGCAGCAGCAGGGCAGGACTGGAATCTGCTCTATCGTCGGTATACAGCTTGGGGGAAACAGCGTGTGACACTCCTGATACGGCGCGTTACTTTTTGGACCGGAACGACAAAAAGATTGCATTACCGAGCAGGACCACAGAGGATATTTATTACTATTTGCTCCTTGTGTGGTTATCCATGTCAGCAGTTGTTACAGAGCATGCCAGCTCTATTCGTTCCCATTGAAGACCACACGCATCGTCACACAATCATCAGCTGTTTCTTGACACCTGCATGTGAAGGCTGCTGATAACACATCATTCAATATTTTATATATTGTCCTACACAGTAAAAATCCCTCTCCTGTTTGCTGGGATTTAAGGCGTCTTTAGAGCTTCGAATGGTCCATATATTTTTCTCTTGGCCACATAACCCTGTTGTTACAGAGTAAAAAACAAAGCCCCCAACCCTTCCGCTGCCCAAGACACATGTAAAGCATAGTCAATAAAAATGTGCTCCCCAAGCCTCCGCTCCCACAGCTTCCTAGTGTGCAGGGACAGAGGAATTGGGACCCCTAAGCAAGTGTGGGCATCACATGCCAGAAGAGGCCACGCAATCACATCCCAACAACATTTATTCTGATAACAGTAAAGTATATCGCCCATTAATTATGTCATTCACATGATTCCCCCAGTAGTGCTGCTGCAAAGAACGACATAAAACCCATAGCATGGTCTTGAAGCATGGCCATGCCATCTTTTAGTATATAAGCCATGTGTTGATAAAGCGCTTACATGACTATACATAATAATGACTGTGCTACAGTACATCAAGAGAAGACAAAATTACCGTATACACATTTTAGAAACGGTTAAGAATAAAAGGCATGCTAGCAAAAGTAGCCAACCGTAAAATGCCTACTGGGACGACCCCTGGAGGCCTGCCCATGCCTTTAGTACATATACCCTTCATTGCACCAAACTAGCTTCTAACTTTCTCAGTTTAATAATCCAGAATAATTCCCGCTGGAAAAATGTAGGTAAAATTGGCCATAATATGTTCCCATGAACCCAGACGTGCCTTCAATCTCATATCACACTGTCCCCAACTATATATTAGTGAATGCCAATTAACAATATACTTGGCTTACTAAAGCATTTATTCGCTAAGTTGCGAATGTAAGATGTTTAATCAATACGATGTAAACCCGGTATTGTGAGATTTTATGTACAGTTATATATATTTACACATTGACCCCTCACCCCAGTTATCAGTTTCATTAGCTGACATGAACTCATGTATTATGCCACGTGCCTGCCACCCTTGTGAGGAGCTTGCATTGCTCTGAACCTGAATCACATAACCCCAATTGAGATTTCTCCATTATGGAGACAAACAGCCCTCCCCACAACTGCAGCGCTCGCCCAGCCTGCCAATGCACATGTCTTCGTGCACTTACTGGCTATAGTCTCGCAGCCCTTCCAGAGATCTCACAATGCTGATTTGGTACAACACCACTGATACTTCATCGTTCATGACTGATGTTTCACAGCATGAGATAGCACATAACATGATACTGGAATCAGATATACTATATGTACTGTATGATGTAAAGTGATTACCACCCCCTGTGAGGAGCCTGCATTATTCCGTTCGTGAATAGCCTAACCCCAAGTGAAATGACTTCATTATGCACAATGGCTGACAGCAGCAAACAGGCTGTGCTCCCGCCAACTGAGCTTTAAGTAGCCCACGTGTAGCCCCTCCCTGGCTAGGAAGGTGAGGGTGTAGGCACGAGAGGTGGAGACTAGCCCCTTGGTCAGGAGGCCCCCTTGCCGATGGCTAGGGGGCCGCTATACTGTACTTGCCTTGTGTTTTTAAGTCGGGTACATTAACACTACATTTTTAAGGTACTTTGATTGCTGGTTAAAGTGTTTGCACTACTAGATTACATACTGTATAAGACTTTACTCTATACTAAGAAATAGGTCATTATACTACAGAATGACATAACATTGGAATCTCAAGTTAGCTATTCAGTGCAGTACTACTCATCTGTTTTATTAAAAAAAGACAAACTTTTTTTTAAACTCCACACTTGTTAAACTGTACTAATTTTCAGAAACATTTTATATTCAGTGAGAAATGTTGCACTTTAATAGGTGAGTTTCACATGGAAACTAAGGTGCAATAGCATAATTTTGTAAAAAGTGTAACAAGTGGTATTTTACTGTAACTTATACTGTAGTATGTGCGACATGTTAACCAATATACCTAAAAATGTCTTATTCCAAGATTTTTCAGTGATAAATATAAATATTCTTCCCTATTCTTCCCTACAATGTGTCTCATTATAGTTTTATAATCAGTAGAAGTTTACCCCCACTTTTATTTTTATTTTTTTACTTTTATTTCATCATGGGAGGGTGGCTCCAGAAGCTGGAATCTCTCTCTCTCCCCCTCTCTGTCCCTCTTTTGCCTCCCCACCTTCCAGTGATGTGCCTTTCTATTGACTGCCTCAGGAGGGCTCATATGGAAAATGTAAAAGCCCTATTATTCTCACCAAGGGTCCTCAGAGATCAGAGCACAAACTCTACCATGGTTAAACTCTGCAAGGCTCCCCCCCCCCCGATCAAACATCTGTTATATTTTAGAATAATAGCATTGATGTTTTTAAAATGCATACAGGACTAGTTTTTACGTACTTTTGTTTACATTGAGATATATTACCAAAGTCTATTATCGGTATCAACTATGAATTAACATATTGAAAGGTATGGACTTTGATGTAGGACAATAACCATGCAGACAATATTGTGTAATAATGAAGATATCTCTATACAGTATGTAATAATCAAAAGCATACAAGCCCATGTTATATTTAATATATATCAGTTGTAACTATTCGGATATAATTTGAGCATGAAAAGCAATATGTTCGTCAGAGACCTATATTCTGTTATGAGATCACAATTATTTTAAGCTCAGCTCGCACTGTCCCTATCTATATACCTGTAGTTCCACAATTAAGTCTAATTCTTTTGTTTCTGTTTATATTGATGTTGTGAGATTATTTTATTTAAAGGTTAAGTTCACCAGAGATAAAAATTAAAACATAATTATTATCAATAATAATTATTAATAATATCGTATTATTGAGTCTGTAGGTCTGGTCAATCTGGACAGCATCAACAATCTGTGCCAAAAGAGTTTATAATGATTTTTTTTGTGTCAGGTGTTAATCAACAAGAGCTATTGAGATGTATAATATTTATGTTGATTCATGAAAAGGTGTCACATTTTCCAACATTTTTGCATACAGGCAATCACTTTCCGGTATTCAATTTACAAAAATGTGATACCTTCTGTATTTAAGAAAATTTTTTTTATAATCTATGATGATAAACAAAAAGATACCTGCAGACACAATATACTGCACAAGTCTACTTTGAGTTCACTTTATTATCGTGTGAAATAATTAAGCAATACATCTCTATGCACAGAGCATTTCATGGCAATTACCTGCATGAAGAATAGCAGGAAAGCAAATGCTTGTAACCCAGTCACAAATGTTAATGGTAGCAATATAAAGAAAAATACTGCAAATCACAGTAACAAATTATTAACCAAGAATATTTTTAAAATGGCATTTATGAAGGATAAAAATACCTTCAGTGGTGGAGGCACATTCAAGACCTTTAGATGGTAAAACTTAATACGGTACTTAACATAAATGATGGTATATACTGTACCCAATATAATATTTTTGTATATGTTTGTCTTACTGAAAACCAGAGAGGTGCTAGGCAACAGAGCATTTTGATTTTAGAAGAGTTATGTTTTAACCTGAAAAACTTGAATTACAAAAGGGTAGGGTGTGGCAGGAGGGGGAAACCAAGCTATATAATAAAGGTCAAGCCCGTTTGGTTACCCCTGCTCCGTGTATAATGGTCCGAGAGAGGTAGCTCTTGGGCCCAGTAACACTGCTGTCTATAATAAAACTATTTTTTGTGTTTTTCCCTTTCCGGGCATGCAATCAAGCAGGGATTTCTAGTGTATGAGTTTCAAGGTTTTTTTTGCAGAGGAACCGTTGTCCGAATGTGCCTAGGAGGTTGGGGTCCAGAGTTACCGGGTCCCCACTAAATATACACAGGAATCATGCCTGATTCTCAGATACATGTAGGCACATTGTCCCATCAATACCTCCACTTGAAAATGTAAGCGCGACTCACCACTAGGGTGTCATGCTTCAGCACAACTCGGAAAGGAGAATGAGGCATAGGGATAAAATTGTATTCTTGTAGCTAAGGGAATACCTAGGTTAACAGGGGTACCTCAGCTAGTGCCAAGGTTACCCACAAACAATATATGGTTTGTGGGTACCCAATCATACATAAGGTTGGGGGGACTCTGAGAGTCCGACCTGAATCAAAGGGAAAGCATGGGGGACATCATGTAGACAGAAATAAAAAGAGTACATTTTTCCCTTTTCTGTTCCCTGTACCCAGAGACTCAGAGTGTATTAAAATGTAGTTTTAATATGTTTAAAGATTCTGAACCAATGTCCAAACAGGTAGCCTGTGCAAACCCATAGGCGGCAGTATGTCTGCTGGACATTGGAGTTCAAAGCAGCCAGAGAATGCCCAGAGGTGTGAATGGCACTTGATTAGCGGGGAAAGGCAGAGTACTAGGTCCGGAGATCAATGTCAGTCCTCCGGGATGTCACTTGTTCTGCCAGACCTAGGGGCACCTGCCCAGCGGGTGGCATATGAAAGCTGGGTGGAGATGTGGCAGGTTTGCGCATGTCCCTTGGCTATTTCAAGTTTCCCGCTAGCCCGGTTTTTCTACCTGACCTGGCTTCGCTCTGATTGGCTGTTTGAGAAAATTCCCACGCGTTGGACTGCCCGGTCTGCTTCTATTTTATGAATGAAGCAGGGAATACTTTAAGAAGCCATGAGCCAATCAGATTGTGTGTTCCCCTTGAGTCAGAGCCAAAAGAGTGCAGGCGGGCTTTTCAATAATGCTTTGTTTGTAATAGCAAAGCAACCGGCTTCGATTTTCAAGCCTGAAAGCCTCTCCGCCAGTGACACAGGGGCCTATGAAGTAAACTGCGAGAATGGCCATTCGCCAGACTTAGAACTTGCCATGTTTTTGGCGGATTCCCCTCGCAGTATGCAGGAAGGTGCGCATATCTGTGAGAGGAATCTGGCACAGAGATGGCGAGCCCTGGCGAGAAGGGCTCCGCTGGCGAGATCTGTCAGCAGAGAGCGAGATCCGCCTCTATTTGCACAAGTCTCGCCGGCAATTAAAAAATGTTTACATAACTATTGGATTAATATTGTAGATGTGCAGGGGGTCTACGGAGATGAACCGCGTTGGTTTTATGTCTGGGGACCCCCTGCTTCACGAGATACAGGTCCCGTCACATGGGACTATAGCCAATGAGATCGTTGATTTAGTTTCCACGATCTCATTGGCTGTAGTCCCATGTGACGGCACCATGTTGGTTTTGTTGACGTCATGTTAAAGGGAAATGAAGCACAGCCATTCTGATTGGCTGGCTTCATTTCCTTTAAATGACATCATCATTTGTGTTAGCCTTATCCAAAATCACATGCTTTTCACGGACCAATCAGGACCTTGAGAACCATTTGATGCAAAATGTGACGTCATAGGCCTATAAAAGCCTATGTCATCTCATTTTCCAGCTTGACGCCGTGGGGAGAGGACCTCCCCTCTGAAGAAGATGGACATGCGTCACAGAAGAAGAAGCCAGAAGACCCCGAAAATCCTGCAGACGGTGAAGAAGACACAGAAAAGAAGACCACAGACGGTATGGATTATAAAGACAAGAAAGAAGACACCACATTGGATTACAAAGGTTTATTATTTTATGGGTTCCTGGTTCCTGTCTTTGGATTAGTTGCAGACATAGCGGTTCCCCCGGAAGTCGGTCATTGGTCATCTAATAGTAAGTACCGTAATTTCCGGTCTATAAGCTGCTACTTTTTCACCACGCATTGAACCCCGCAGCTTATATTCAGGTGCGGCTTATATGTGAATTTTTCCCGCTTTCTGCTCTCCCCCCCCTCCCTCCTCCCTCCCTCCCTCCCTCCCTAGTAGCAGCACGCTCTTACATTGAGGCACTTCCTGCCTGATGCTTGCTAGAGCGAGCGCGTGCACTCCTGCTTGGACGGCAGGTATTTACTGTATAATGTGAGGTGCTGGGGGGTTAATGTTAGGTGCTGGGGGCTTGATGTGTGGTTCAGGGGGGGTTGATGTGGGGTGCAGGGGGTGTTGATGTGATGTGCTGGGGGTTAATGTGAGGTGCTGGGGGGTTAATGGGAGGTGCTGGGGGGCTTGATGTGTGGTGCAGGGGGGGTTGTGTGGTGCAGGGGGGGTTAATGTGAGGTGCTGGGGGCTTGATATGAGGTGCAGGGGGGGTTAATGTGAGGTGCGGCTTATATTCAGGTGCGGCTTATATTCAAGTGCGGCTTATATATGGTCAAAATAAAAAAAATTCTAAAATTCAATGGGTGCGGCTTATATACAGGTGCGGCTTATAGTCCGGAATTTACGGTAAAGTAAAGACATGTATTTTATTTAAGTTGTAACTTTTTGTTTAGTTTTTTTTCTCACACGTCTGATTTAATTTTTTAATGTCCATTTCATGCCCATGTATGTATATATGTCCCTATGGAGCTATATACATACATGTTTATTAAGGGGTTGTTTTTCACATGTTTATTGCATTTTTTCATGTATTCTACAAGTCTTTTCCCTGTTTGGTTACTATTGTGTGTGTGTGTGTGTGTGTGTGTGAAATGTAATGTAGAAGTAGTTATGTCATTTCAGATGATGATGATTGCATGGGTATATGTTGGGACCCTGCCTTAATTGTTTATTGTGGTTTATTTGGTGAATTTCGATGGTGTATGATCTTGTTAGTTAGAAATAGATTTGTTTTTGCAATGGTTTTGTGTTTGCATAACAATCTTGATTAGGGTTTTTGGTTGAGATTTGCTTGTAATGTATTTCAGAGGGCATTAATTGTGTGTTGGTAATTTATTATTGTCTACTTGCTTTGTTTATATTGAATGTTTACTTTTATCGTGTATTTGTTTTGGACCTTTGATTGCTATTGTGTACATGATGGAAATATTATTTGCATCATGTACACATTTTTCAATTGTATGTTTTATTGCAATTTACTCTTTACTGGTTTGGATAGGTGCTTGCTGTATTCTCTTATGAGATGTGTTTTTATTTTCATTTGGCTTTGTTTGTAATTTGGCAGTGATGTTGTCAATTACAGATCTGATGTTTGAAATTGCTACATGCATATCCTTTCCCATTTCTTTGTAGATTGCTTAATCATACTTATATTTATAAAGATATATTTATAGACTCCTGGTCTGCCTGGTAAGGAATCTACATTATATATATATATATATATATATATATATATATATATATATATATATATATATATTGTGGTTAGCAGGGATGGGTGCAGTGTGTAATCGCCCCAACAGTGGTTGTTTGTGGGTTGCGGCTGGGTCACTGGAGGGGTTAACCCCTTCATGACCGTTGCGGTATTAACCGCTATGGTAATGAAGGGGTTAAGTTGACCCGCAACCCCCCCCCCCCCCCCCGGAAGCCATAAACACACCCCGAAATTCCAAATACCCCCTTAATCCACTGCCGCTCCCCACCCAAAGCATGGTAATGGATGGTTAACCCCTTCATTGCCTTAGCGGTTGGCCGATAAGATAATGAATTGGGCTGTTAATGCATTATTCCTGCTTTGGATACATGGGGGGCACTTCGGTGCTGGTATTACTGGGTATCAGCTCTGGAGCCCCCCTGCATCAATCCGAGGCAGGAAAAGGGCCTGTTTATTTTTTTTATATATGTCCCGTATCGCCGCTCAGCACCAGCTTTTTGCCAACTTTTTTTGGCGGAGCGATTTGGAGAAAATCTCTCCATTTTATAGCGTCGATCAGCGCCGAGATGCTGATCGTGGCTACTAGAATACAGCGGGTTTTAAAACTGGCGAGATATTGCTTCTCGCCACCCGTGCGGTGAGTTTTTTTTTCCGGAGACAAAAAACGGCGGATTTTCCTCATCTCGCCAGTTTTTCGGCATTTACTGAATTGCTGTAGGCATATTTGCCAAAAAACTGGTGAGATAGGGCTTCTCGCCGGTTTCTGCATAGGCCCATAAGTCCAGCATTTTGCGCCTAAGTTCTCAGAATCGAACGTAGCGGTCGCGCTGGGATTATATCCCGATTTGAGTTCCAGGAGATTTGGGCTGATTCACAGTCAGGAGGGACCAAGTTCTCAGAAACGAACGTAGCGGTGGCGTATGGAATTATATGCAGATTTGAGTTCCAGGAGATTTCGGGCTAAGTCCCGGTGAGGGTAAAACTCTCCCATAGTGTTCTCTGCACCTAGGAAAGTCTAGTTTTCAACCCTAGACCCCCAGTAAGGGTGTCTTTTCGTCTGTATTTTGTGTTTCATTGTGTGTAAGCGAATTTATGCCAAATAAATTCCAATTTATTTCTCTACCTTGTTTTGCTCAATGAATGATCCTGGTAAAAAGGTGTAAATAACCTGGTCTCCCGTGACAGAGGGAATAATCATAATAAAGTCTAAAAAGATGCAATTTATAAAGTATTGCTCCATTTACAAATATAATATATATATAGCTGTATATTTAACTCCCTATTTTGAGGAACCATCTAGAGGCTCCCCTCTCTCCCCCCCCCCCCTATCCCGAGATGAAGATCTGTTGGTTAACATACACCCAGAGTCCTCTCAACTATCACAGAAGACCTCATATTCCCATGTAAGTGTGGTTAAATATACAGCTATATATTTGTTACTACACTCCTGGTACCCCTGAATGTGTCCCCTCACCCCCTTTCCCTTATTTTACATGTACTCCTGAGTCACAAGTGGAGACAAGCGCCGGAGGATCCATCCCGTTCCCAAAGACTGTTCAAATATAGAGGTTTGTGAATCACCTCTACAGAGACTCTGGTAGCAGGTTACACTTTGTGTGGGACTATAGCTTTACACCGATTATACAAGTTTGGCGCAACTATTTCCCCCCTTTTTTCCTATACATTTATAGGGACCATGTTAAAATGGATAAGAAGTAAAGTGTGACACATGGTGTCAGATTAAAAAAAAATATCGCCTTTAAACACTTACCTGATGCCGCCCTCATCCTCCAGCACTGCGTTATCCCATTGCCATGGCAATGTGACTCACATTGCCAGTCGTGCATGAGTGATCGCCGCTTGCCGGCCGCACGGCGATAGCGCATGCGCGGCTGGCAAGTGCCGATCTCGCATGAGTTCGAGCAGCTGGCATGTGCTGATCACGCATACATGGGTGGAAAGCGCCAATCGCGCATGCTGCCCCCAAATTCTCCCGCCCCAAAATGTTGCTGCCATAAGCCCGGACCTATCGGACTTAATGGGAAATCCGCCACCAATGACACACTTTAAGTGCTCTTTTTCATGTCATTACCCAGAATCCCTGGCTGCAGTGGAAGCATTGTATGCTAGGTGATAATGGGGAAAGAAAGGACTGCAGACCTGTCAAAGATGTGAATGTTCTCACACATGATATATATATATATATATTTAAACTGTTATTTTTTAGATTAAAATGTGTTAGAGAAATAATAATCTGGATTATTTCATTTAAAGGAGCAGTCCCCATTACTTGTTTGTACCCATATTTATTTTTTTGGAGGATATAAACCAAGGGGTCCCCTTGAGCTTAAAATTGCAGATTCCAGGGTTACTTACCGGTGAAGTTACTGGGTTTAACTCTCCCTCCAGGGGAAACAAAATGACTGCCAAATCTGCGGTTGCAGTTTCCTAATGGATGGTTTTTAAATCCCATTTATAACCCAGGAAGTAATATTGGTGACTTCACCAGTAACTATCTCGGGAACAGCGGGTCACCAGAGCAGAAAATAGTGCGGTTCATCTCCGGAGGACATCCCTAGTTCCAATCTTGTAAAAAAACAATGGGGGTTAATGCGGGTCAGTTGCTCCTTTTTGTTATTAACTGCATATATCGTCACATAGTAAACTCTAAAAATTAAACAAAAACAAAACACAAATAAATAAAGAGTTAAGCGTGTATTATTCTACGGGGCACATGTGGGTGGTTAAACAAGCAAAATATCGCAAATCTCTGTTCATTTTGTTGTCCTTGATAATGCTGCCACTTCTAATAAACCTTCCTGTTCAACAGATGTCCAATCTCATTATTGCTGAAAGTAAACATTTGGTCTTTAGAAAGCAGGACAAACAATTTAATGTCATATCACATCTAAGATGGCAGACAGTAGAAGTCCAGGATATCTGTAACAGTAATGGTGTCAGTCGTTTCAAAAAGGGTGTCGTTTGCACCTTCCATTAATTAATCTCTTGCTTGAGAATAGATCTCAGAATAGTAACTGGTAGCCAGATCTATTCAAGCCATCAATCTGCCAACTGTAAAGGGTATTCATTATGCATTCTTTCTGGGAGTTTTCCAACTAAAACAACTCTTTAGCCGGCTACATCAACATATTTGTGGAACGGGAAGGAAGTTGATTGATAAATTAAGTTGATACTTGACTTAAGAGTTGGCAGGAAAAGAATTGTGAATCAGCCAAGCTGTTTTCCCGAGTTAGTTGGTCTTTGAAATTCCCAACTGACTTGTATTTACAAAGATTGGGGGTTATATATCAACATGTCCTTGGTATAAAACTAGTGCTGTTACGGTATGTGGCAACAAAAAACCTCAACCACGTATCTAAAAATCATTTTGCTGTCAATAGGATTATTTTAGACATGTGGTGCAGATCTTTTTGCTGTATATTTACTACAACTTGGCACCAAGGAAATACTGATACATTAAGACAGAGGTGTGCAAACTGGGGGGCGCAACATTATGTGGGGGGGGCAGAGGCCCCGCAATCTTCCCCACAACATTTAAATTAAATGCCGGGGGAATGCGCAAGGCATCTGTAAGTCGCTTACCTTGTCTCCATTGCCATGGCAACGAGACGTCACATGACATCGTGATGGCAGAAAACGCAAGAGTAAAGCAGACAGGGGGCGCAGACAAAAAGCTTTGCGCACCCCTGCATTAAGATACTGAGAAGTGCAGCAAGATGCACGGCTCCAATGTTTTCTTGCACATGTAAGAAACTAGTTGAACAAGTGTCTCACATTTAAAGCAGATCGTTTGTTAAAAGGATTTATCCCAAGTCAGATGACAAAGAATTCAGATGCACATAAAATATGAAAAACTATGCAAGCAGACACAGAATATTGTACAACTCCTGATAATGTATGTGTTAGCTCCTTCTTTAAACACTTCCTCAAAACTCCAACTGACTTCTATAGACCAGACTTCTATAGACGTTACTTTACTGGCACAAAACTAAATTATGTGCCTTTATGCATAGCCCCATTGTTTTTACTCGATATATTAAAATATGCCTCCAGAATAAATTCAATATATTTTCTATACTAGTCCGAATCCTAAGGTTTTGATCCAGTGTAGTGAACGTTCAGAGCTCTAATCCTACATCTTTGAAACAATTGAGTTTTCACTTGAATTCTGCTCTGTGTGAAATGAAATCATTCCCATGTGGGGAATCTACATTTTTAAATTATAGACTCCAGTTTTTGTTTTATTACATAAAAATGGAATTGAGAAGTGAGGAACGTTCTCAAGCTTTGCAGATATCTTATCAACTTATGTCACTTTTGCTTTTGTCCCTTTTCTCCATGTTTTGAGTTATTGTCATTACTTCCTCAGGGGAATTGTACATTCAGCCTGGAGTATTCACAATTTGTAAGATATGGAATATGGTAACAAGTGCTTGCTATTATCATCCATAATTATGTGTTTTTGCATGAAAACATGAATTGATTGCATAAGATCAAGTTACTATATACAGTACACAAACGGTAATGTTGCAGCTTTATATTATATTGCATCAACCTTGTATGTCTTTATTTATATAGCACCATTAATGTTCATAGCACTTCACAGCACGTGACAATCATATAAATAACAAATAATACACATATCACATAATGGGAAGAAGAGCTTCAAACATAAAAGTAACATTTACGGAATGGAGTCCCTGCTCTGAAGAGCTTACAATCTAACACATATTACAATATTAACACATATTCCTGTCTTAAACACTTTGCCTTAGAAAAGTTGAAGTACATTAAATACTTTTAGTTTAAGTATTAAGTGACTACGCTGAATAATAAAATATGTGCATTTCACCCTTTTCAAGCGTGAGTGCACAAGCATTAGTATGTCCTATTGGTAATTGTACTGGGACCTTGATATATTACTGTGCACCACATAGAATTAGTATTTTAGAAATATCTTGAAAGAACTGTTATTATATAATAGACCTGGAAGAAGTATTATGGAGCCGCACAGCTTAGTAAATAGGGCCCTTTATGCAGGCTTGGTCTATGGTCTTTCAGATTCCCTCTACTCTGTCTTTCCCTCTTCCTTCAAACATGCCACCATTATACGATTACTAAAAAACAGCAAGCTTGATCTACCTGTCTTTCTAACTATCAGCCTGTCTCCCTCCTTTTGCTTCTAAACTCCTTGAACGTCTTGTATTCTCTCACTTGCTTCATTTTCTCGACACCAATTCTCTCCTAGACCCTCTACAATCTGTCATCCGCACTGCTCACTCCAATGAAAGAGCCCTCACTAAAATAACTAATGACCTACATGCTGCCAAAGAGAGAGGTCATTACACTCTGCTCATATTACTCAACCTCTCTGCAGCATTTGATACTGTGGACCATCCTCTTCTCCTTCACATTCTCCACACTCTTGGTATCTGTAACAAAGCTCTATCCTGGATCTTCTCTTATGTCTACCGCTGTACTTTCAGTGTCTTTTTGCCAACACCTCCTCCTCCCCTATCAATCTCTCTGTGGGGGTACCATAGGGCTCTGTCCTGGGACCTATTCTCTTTTCTCTTTACACACTCTTTCTAGGTGACCTAATCACATCTCTTGGGTTCAAATATCACCTCTATGTTACACACAAATGTACTTTTCAACCCCTGACTTTACACCTGCTGTACAGAATAAAGTTTCAGAATGTCTCTCTGCTACATCATCCTGGATGGCCCCCCCAACGACAAACTCAACATGGCAAAAACAGAGCTCATTATACTTTGACCAAAACCTGGCCTTACTACCTCCTTCAACATTACTGTTGAAAGTACTATCATTCACCCAGCATAAGAACTCTGGCTAGGGGTAACACTCGACTCCTCTCTCACATTCTCCTCTCACATTCAAAAGGTAGCTAAAACCTGTCGTTTTTTCCTCCACAATATTACAAAGATACACCCTTTCCTCTGTTGCTTGACTGCTAAAATTCCAGCATAGACCCTCATTCTCTCCCGTTTCAATTACTGTAACTTCCTGATGTCCGCGCTTCCTGCTTCTCATCTGTCTCCCCTACAATCTATCCTAAATTATGCTGCCATAATCACTCTACTCTTTCTTAAATCTGTCTCAGCGTCTCCCCTGCTGAAATCCCTCTCCTGGCTTCCTACCAAATCCTGTATCACACACTCAATTCTCCTCTTCACTTTTAAAGCTTTACACTCTTCTGCTACTGCTTACATCTCAGCCCTAATTTCTCGCTATACACCATCCTGGCTCTTGCGTTCTGCTAAAGGATGTCTTCTCTCTACCCCTTTTGTATCAAAAGCCCTATCCCATATTAAACCCTTCTCACTCAATGCCCTACACCTCTGGAATGCCCTTCCCTTCAATATCTGACAAGCACCCTCTCTATCCACCTTTAAGACCCACATTAAAACACACCTGCTTAAGGAAGCATATGATTAGCTCCATGGCTGATACTATACACCTAATACATAACTTGCAGACACACTTACCAGAACACCCTCCTACTGTCTCTGTACATTCTTCCTACCAACCAATTAGATTGTGAGTTCTTCGGAGCAGGTACTCCTTTTCTTAAATGTTTCTTTTATGTTTTAAGCACTTCTTCCCTTTATGTGTTATTTGTATTATTTATATCATTGTCACGTGTATTACTTCTGTGAAACGCTACAGTATTTACATTAATGGCACTATATAAATAAAGAGATACATACATACATACATACGTACATACAATCATTTAAATTACTTTGACAAATATTGGTTACACATTCTAACCAATGCACCCAAATGTACTCCTTTCTCCCAATGCTACAGTTATGTCTTGATGAACTTATCCCATCTGTAGTATTATATTTCCTTTACTGTAATTATATTGTAATGTTGTAAAAATTGTGAAGCACTGTGTAACTAGTTGGCACTATAAAAATATATACATACATACAAAATCAATCACATTTGATAATTTAGTCGTTTGCTTCCCAGGGTGTGTGTGTGCAGAATGTCTAACCAATTACTGGAATATAAATAATTGACGTATAACCTGTACTCCGAGATACCATCCCTGTGGGCCCACTTGTATAGAGCCTTGTTAGTACAGGGTTTGCTTTGTGATCAACATTAATAAAGTATATTTGCCCTTTAACAGATAAAGATAATACCATGTATAGTTGTCTAGCCATAAAAAAAAAAATTGTGACATCCAAACAACTATAAGTTTGTGATTTAAATTTTAGTCATAGTAATAAACAACCCCCAACTAGAATACTGGGAAATGTGACCAAATGGGAATGATACTATTAAATCTACAGGTTATATGCCAGACATAAATTTGCTTTTTGTGACTGGCATTGTTTTGTTATGAAACATGTTTGTTGAAATACACATTTTATGTACGGTAGCTAGGTAAAAATAACAATAAAATAACCCATGAAACAATAAATACCTAATGCACATGTCCCTTAATATGTGTGTGATAAAATAAATGTATAGTTTACTTCCACATTTTGCTTAACTAATTGTTTTAAATAGTTTCACAATACCACTGTAACTTCCCTGTGAGAATTAGAGGTGCAAAATGAAGCAGAATTGTTCTGACACCTCTGAGACACGTGTTGAGACACTATCATAGCTCTTTATAGAAGTGTCATTCAAGTATTATCTTCTCAATCTACTTAATAACACATTAATTAACTTGATTAATGTTAAAAAAATACTCAAGGTGTTACTAATCATAGAAGTTCTGCAATAATAAAACACATTTAGCCAATAACCTATGTGCATATTCATGTTTTCATTTATTAAAATGATTATTTTGTGGATCTATTTAGTATTAAGATAAGTTGCCATTTATTAATGGGGACTAAGCAGTCTATTTAAGAAAGTCTCTAAGGTACAAACCTGAGGCAAAACTAGTAAGACTGACCTAAAATGTATTTATTTATAAAAAATGTTTTACCAGGAAGTAATACATTGAGAGTTACCTCTCGTTTTCAAGTATGTCCTGGGCATAGAGTTACTGTATGGGGACAATATGTAGTTACTTTAAATGAACAGAAGTTATTCATTACATTTTAAGGCATTTCATGAACAGTTAAAGATAATACAGTATATGTTATGGGCATATGTAACAGTTAAAATGGCTCCAAACGCTTAAATACAGTATTGTTTTAAATCAATAAAACATAATGTTGAGCATAAATAATAAACACACTTAATGTGGATGTAAAAGAAACACATACTTTCTTCTACATAAAGATAATATGATTGTTTCAGGTTAAATTATTATAATATATTATTATTATTATTATTTTTATTATTATTATTATTATTACATTATTATTATTACATTGGTGACTTCAGTTTCTATTAAAATCAAGAAAACGACTTTGTGATCTGGGACATCTCCCTCGAAGAGATATCTGTAGCAATAAGCTGTCTCTTAATTCACGTACACACTAACATATATATCACACAACTTTGCTTTCCGCCTTCCAAGGCTGGCACCAGTTGAGATACTTCCCAATTCCAGGCACTGTTTCCTCTAGAGAATGCCATCAATAAATAAAGAGACATGCTGCCAGCACAGCTGCTCTGCACCTACAGTTGCAAACCCTTCATTAGCTGGTAAGTTAAATAAAAAAGATAGTTGGATTGAAAGAAACTAGAGATATTGTTTAACACATAAGGCTAAGGCCCCGCTCCCAGAGTCAGCGCACCCGCACTGCTGACAGGCGGTGCGCTGAGATACACAGACCGCGATATGCGGTCTGTAGGGAGCGGGAGCCGGAGCGGGAGGTGGGCGGTTTGACAGGGAGGGGGGCGTGGCTTGAGCGGAGGGACCCGCTACTCTCCCCCCCCCCCCTCCCTCCACGGGCTCGGGCTGGAGCTGGAAAGTAAGTTTAAACACACGCAGGCACTCATTCATACACACACACACACGCGCACACACACAGGCAGGCACTCACGCACACAGGCAGACACACACACACACACACACACACACACACACACACAGAGGCAGGCACTCACGCACTCGGGCACACACATACACACACAGACAGACAGGCACGCACGCACTCGGGCACACACATACACACACAGACAGACAGGCACGCACGCACTCAGACACACACACAGAGAAAGGCACTCACCTGCTTTCACTCCACACTCCTCCCCGCTCCCCGAAGCCTCTCCTCCTCTCGCAGCCTCCCCTCCCCATTGGCTCACAGCCACCCACGTCACGGGTCGAAGCTAGGAAACACCATTCTGTGGTGTCTCCAGCGGCTGACGCGCGACAGCGTGTAGTCAGCTGTGCAGCCAGTGGGGACCGGGACCAGCTCGCGAGGATTCCCCTGCTGGTGGGGAACTCGCGACATTGCCGCCCGCGCCAACGAGCGCAGCGGGACCGAGGCCTTAGTGTGAGGCTTGAGCCTCTTGCAGGGAAGTGGATAAGCCCCGTCATTTTTTTGAAACGGTATATTGCAAATTGCCTTTTTTTTTTAATAGACCTCTATCATCATTTATTACTGAACTCTCTGGCGGAGAAGTAGTTACGTTTTATTATTTAAAATTAAAAAAATGAATAATAATCATGCGATGCATTGAGGATTGTTAAAAAACAAAAAACCTATTTCATAATTTATAAAAAAAAAATGGAAATGTTGACGATAGAACATTAAGTAATTAAGAAATACAAGACAATACATGGCGCATTTACCACACTTTATGATTCTGGTAATTATACTCTTTTCAATGCTATTCTATTTGAAAACTGAAAATACGCATGTATGTATCTGAAAAGAATTTTCTCGTCAAGGATGAAATCTGTTGGGACAATAAATCCCTTGATACCCGGGCTATGTCTCTATTGTGCTTTTCTCTACACTGATCATATTTACGGACGTAAAAGAATGCAGTCCAGGACTAATAGAAACCATTTGTTTTCTAATTACTACCTTTTTATTATATATACTTGGACAAATTGTTACAATGTTCCTGGGATACACGCTGTCATTTTACAATTGCTGCCATAAATACAAAAGCCGAAATTGACAATTAGATTTAAAAAAAGTACCTCTTTAAATGTGCACCTCAGATAATAAAAGCATTTGTTTTAAAATGTCAGTCCTTTCATTATCCATTGTTATACATATTAAATGTTACCTTCCATAAATGCTGGCGTGCAGTCTGGACACAACTTTACCAGGACTATACCTAAAATCTGGTACCAAGCATCACTTGAAAGGTTCTACCGGACTCCCCTCAGGCTAACATAGAACCTGGACTATTATTTTTGCTTCAAATACATTGAAACTTTATAATATTTTTACTAAGCTGGTTACAAATGTGAAACCATAATAATTTCTCAATATTTTCTTTCAGTTATGGCTATATTTTTGCTATGATATTAGAATTGAACACAGGCAATATAACACACATCAATTGCATGAATTTAAATTCAGTATAACCATTATTATATGTATAATGTCAAATATTCTCTGAATTGAAATATTATGCACAATGGGTCTCCATTCTGAAAACCTAATTTAAAGCCTTTTGCTATTTACTAAAATTACAAGACAATCTCATACATGACATAAATCCAAGAAGCACATCTAGTTTTGAATGTGAATGCAGCAAAATTGAATAATAATAGGCCACTTTTACAGTTCTTGGCACAAACCTCATTTCATGCCTAAAGAGCATGTTTATGTTAAGCTAGGCTCACAGAGGCAGCAATATATAACAACTATATGGAATCATGTGAAAAGGTTAATTTAGGTTACCTGCAACATTGAGTGCTCACCCTGTGCCTTTTTACATTTTAAAATGAATAAAGCGTATAATGAAGGAACGTTAGTTGCAATAATGAGCTGATTCTTTTGTTTAATTTGCAGTTCTGGTAATGAGCTCCTAATATAATGTTAAACATCGGGTGCAGTTAAAATGTGTTTTGGACATACTTAGATGGTGAGGAAAAAATGGACAAAAAACATCCACCGTACAGCAAAGATTAAAAAAAAAAAACACACAGTATGAGCACATTCATATGCCTGAGACAGGTCATCAAGCCTGCAGATGACCAAAGTGAGGACATGTTGTGGCATGTAACCGTGAATATTAATACTGCATGGTGATGGGAATCTTTCTGATTCAATTACCCGGGTGAAAATTCCATGTTTGTTAAAACGCTGCGTGTTGGAAAGACCTGTTTGTTATTGCTATACAACATCGTGTATGTTTCTCGATTGGTTAATACTTTAAGATAACTGTGTAGGCTCTTTATCTTGATCTGAATATTATGTTTTCCTGCATGCGTCAATGCCAAATGTGAGAAACTTGTGAAAAAAAGCGATATACAGTACGTACATGTGAAACAGGTTGTTAGTGAGACCTTGGAGGGTAAATTTGACAAGATATAGGGAAACAAATCCGGAGCCAGATGCAGAATTTTAAACATCTCATTATTTTATCCTTATCTCATCCTATAATCACCTTCTAAAATAATTAGTTTGCACACGGTGGAAAAGAAGTGAAAATCTTCTTGACAAACTTAAGCATTGAGACAAATATTTAAAATGCCTTAGTAAGTTTGAGTTTTGCATCGGAAAGATGCAAAACATACATTTATTCATAGACTAAGGAGCCTGTGCACTAAGCAGCAATAAGTCACTTATCGCCACCTTATTGCCAAAAAAGCCCACAGAGATTCAGTAAGCCCCGATAAGTCGCAATAAGAGACCTTTTCGTCAATTTTTTTTTGCCGAGAAAAAAAAGGTCGGAGAGGCTAGGGCTGTGTGCATATAGGATTGTGTCATCTGCAAACATGTGTATTGAAGCTTCCTTACAAGCTGTGGGAAGATCATTGATGAATACTGAGAAGAGTAGGGGCCAAAGAACAGAGCCTTGCGGGACACCACAAGTGATATCCAGGGGGTTGGAGTTAGAGCCTGAGATTGACACATGTTGGGATTTACCTGATAGGTAGGACTGAAACCAGTTTAAAGCATGCTTCCCTATTCCAGAGAACTGGAGTTTGTTTGTATTTGGTCATGTAGAATTGATTGTGTTTTAACATCAAAATGGCCGAAACAGTCCTTTATTTTATATTTAGCTCTTAATAGTAAACTATAATATGTATTTTCTTATATAGCACTGCGCAGTGTGCAGAGCTCTGTACAAAGAGTTCCTGCCCCATAAAGCTTACACTCTAATTATGATGACCGAGGAACAATGAGATAAAGTGATTTGCCCAAGGTCAAAAGGAGCTGACACCAGAATTTAAACCACATCCCCTGTTTCAAAGCAAGCAGTATTTTTTCAGAGTTAGCGCCTTTACTCGCTCTTTCAGCCGCATCCCATAGAAAACCTATTTTAGCAGTGTAAGTGTAAGAGACGTGTGCAGAGGTTCATATACTGGAGACCGGTTAAGGTGAAATTATATCTTGGCTTTATTGAGCCTATTCCTTTATCCAGGTGTAGCCCCTTGTAAGTAAGAACGGGCTACTTATCCTTCTCCTACTGGAGTAAGCCCTGGTAAGGGCAGGCGCCAGTAGTGACCATGGGTTTTCCCCCTTCAAGCCCTGCCTGGAATGATAGAGGAGGAGCCCCCTGACTCTGTGCAGGCCTAGACAGAGGGGAGGTCCTGCTGACATCATGAGGGGTGGAACTGAAATCTATTTAGTGGGCTGTCCTGTGTGTGTGAGTTGTCAGTTGGTTGAAGAGTTCTGAAAGCTGCCTGGTTGGAGTGGAGTGTCTGGCTGGAGAGTCAGAGTCTGGAGAGCAGTGTGTCTGTTCTCTGCAGTGGAAGAACCGTCAGCCTGAGAGTGCTGAGAGAGAGATGACCCTGTGAAGGTTGAGCGTTCAACCTGTCAGTCTGTGGAGTGATATCCTGCGAGCTAGGAGTGCCATGCTGGTCTGAAGCGGAGTAGGGGCCCAGCAGAGCTATGAATAAACTGAGAGACCACATGTAGAGTGAGAATGGTGCTTGGAAGAGACCTCAGAGCCCCTCTGAGTATGAGTAGAGTGGACAGGACTATAGAGGTGGACCAATGCCCCTCACCCTGTTTAGGGGGTGAGGGGAAGAATATCTATCCTCACTCCTAGGGCCTACCCTGTGGAGTGGAGGCAGGGGTATTGAGGCCCCATCCAGACCATCCTGCAGGGATACAGTCTGGAGGAGAAGGAGAGGAGAGAAGGAGGGATTACAATTGGGAGCCCTGCTGAAGTGTATGAACTGCTGTGTACTACCTCAAAGTGTTACCAAAGAATAAATACATTGCTGCTGTTTTACCTAGGACTGTGTGTGAGTTCTGGAGCATTCACCCTGGGACCAGGGTTCTTTCTCTGTAAGGGTCCTACCCCACATCCCTGGGGATTATAGAGAATGGAGGCTCTGCACCGTTGCTAAAGAATGAAGGCGATTACCCCAGAAGCCTGGTCCTGTTGTCCCCAACACCAACGCGGGAGACTCAGGCCCTCCTGTTCCAAGCAGGTAAGCACCACCCAAGTACATGTAGCCAGCCCTCACTACACCCTAGATAGCGATCTGTGTCTGGGGGGGGGGAACATGGGTTACACAGGCAAAACATATAAAAACAACAAAATAACAAACCCCTATCCCTTTGAAAGGGCTAACTTACTTCCCCAGACCCAATCTGCAGGACTGGAGGGATATTCCCATTACCAGCCTATCACCTCAAAGTCTCAGGTGGTACCTTAAGCAGGTGGCCCTCCGTGTCAGTCTCTGGCAGGTTCCTGGGTCCTCTGTGTCCAGGAAACATAGGTCTCTGGGTGTCTGGATGTCTTTATCTCAGCACAGCCTTGTGCTCAAGACAGTGTCTGTGTGCAGGCTTCTCTGCTCTCCTTTTATCAGCCCAAATGTGAGCTAAGGAATCTTTCTCCTATTTCCCACATGAGGCTTTTTACAGAGCACACCTTAGTCCAAGTGGAGACTAGTTAATGGAATGGATGCAATTTACTATTTCTCTGCTGGATTCTCAGAGCTCTGAGGCTGCTTTATTTAAACAGGGATACGTCCCTGTTACAGTAACATTTTCATTTTAGTTATGTACAATGTAAATACAGAATGGTAGTGATTGGTGTTAATACAGGATGCTCATTTCAATCTTAACTGCTTACTTGAAGGCAAAGATATATTATGTCTTCCAAAATATGGGACTTTTCATATAGAAGCCTGTGAAATGTATGCTGGAAACATGTAGATAAGAAGTCAAAGTTAGGAGTTTAAAACATTATTTATTTTGCAATAATTGTATTTTACGGAAAAACTGCCTGCTAGGAAAAAAATGATTTTGCTGGACAACACACTTCCCGAGTTAATAAAAAAACATCCATTGCATGGTTTAGATCATCTTGACAAGTCAATATGTGCATGTGACCTTAGCTCTTTGATTTTATCTTCATCTTTTTGTCTAGCTATTCTTTTGGCATCCAGGTTTCTCATACATCAAGTAATGTATCTGACTGCAATTTAAGATCTCATCATCACGTTATTGGTTCTCCTACAATACCATTTTTACTGTAAATAATGAAACCCGGACCTAGTCTATTCACTGGAAACTACAATGTTTTGTTTTTGAAATATAATCATCGTTTTATTCCAGTGATATTAACAACTAATATTATGTACTTTGCCTTCACAGAATATTCTACCTCCTTTTGTATGATTTGGAAGTCAATTTACTGACTGAATACTCAAAGATCCCCTAAATACTGTATAGCTGAGAAAGTGCAATGCTGGGTGAGAAATATTGCTTTTTCCCATACAAGATACCATCATGAGGTAAAGATATGTTGCAGATTGCATACATTGTATGAATGGTAATTGCCTTTTTTTTAGTGTTTCTATGTTTCATCTCTTAAAGTGCCTAACCCCTGCCTTTGCTACAGGCCATTTGCAGGTATTCCCGTAGTCAACGATGCCCCAAAAGACTCCAATTAATAGCTCCACATAAAAGACGCAGGATAGGATATACATGAGGCATTGGAGCATAACAAAGCCACAATTCTGAAGTTGGAAAACGAATCCAGCATGAACGTTTCCCATTTCAAGTAAGAATGACTGCTGATTTGACCCTTTATTTTCCAAGATAAATTTAGGGAAGTCTTGATCTTGAAAACAGTAGCTGTGGCTTTACTGCAACTAGAGGAAGTTACTGGTACTCATTTAGTGTAGCTTTGGCAAACCGTGTCCCATATATTCTGTGATTTAAGTTTCAATTACAAATACAAACCATTTTAATAAGTGTAAGGCCTCAAATAAAACTAAAGTAATTTACTTTCAGCTGGGTTGTTGAGCAGGAGGGAGGGAGAAGGGGAGACAGCAATCTTTTCATCTGTCGGGGCAAGGGTGAGCTCGGCTATGGAAGGGGCCCACACTGGGCCTTTCTCTCCCGCCGGTGCGCACCCGAAAGTCAGGCCCAGCTACCGGCAGTAGAGAGAAGCAGGCCCGGTGTGGAGAGAGGCAGCAGCAGCTGGGGAGAGCCAGGGCCTGGTTGCAGCAATCAGAGGTAAATGGCAATTGTATTTGTGAGGGGTAAGTGGTAATTGTATTGGGGAGGGGGATGGTAATTGTACTTCTGGGTGTGGTGGTAATTGTATATATATAACGATACTGTGTTGCTGCACGAAATCAGTAGACAGCACTCAGTCTTAAGCAGGTACAGCATGTATTAGTGACAGGGCACAACATTCCAATGTTTCCAATGTTCCCCAAACGGGACCGTCCTCAGGGTGGTGCAGAGAGGGAAAGACAATACATGGACATATATACCCCAAGCCACCCAGTGTTACAATCAAATAATTAAACAATTAGCCACATATCAAATAAAACGGGCCAAAGCCCGCCAAACCTCAGCCCCAGGCGATCTCTATAGGGCTGCTGCAGCCATTTTGAAGCAGAGTTGCGATGGCCATTATGAATCGTGGACTGTGCTTGTATGTAGTCTGTGGTCCTGATTGGTACCCCTATGGGTGCTGAGCAACCTGCCCCGGTGTCCATGATTACCAGAGGGTCCATGTATACTGTTGAGCCTGCTGAATAAAATCGGGGGGTATGATGCGGCAGCCATTTTGAAAAACAGTATGCGCATGAGCACTAACAACTGTCCAATTGGGTCCCCGAGAGGAACCGTCTGTGGTTGCCAAGCAACCCGACTCCAGTCTAGTGTGCTGCAAGCTGAGAAGGAAGAAAGCTTGCTACTATCGTCTGCTAGCACACAATATTGAGCCTAAGTGTGGGTCTGGAGAATAAGTGACATAACACCCAATACAGTGAAACGTGTGAGGGATCATATAAATACATATACAAATGATGTTGTTGGCAAACATAATAAAGTGCACAAAATGTAATGTGCAACAAGGTAGAATAAACTGTCATACTCATGTGTGAGCATAAGTAAAAATCAAAATGCAACAAGGTAGACTGAAAGTCTTACTCATGTCGGAGCCTAAATGAAAGAAAAATCATACAGTATGTTATTCAGGCTAATGAATAAAAAGTGTTCAATAATTAATCAAGTATAGTCAAACTCATCCGGATACACCATAATGTGGAAAATATATTCCAGGGTGTTGGTAATGAGATATCCGCAACCACACCTAGGTCCATAAGGCAGTGATGTGAACGTCCATGGCGTCATAGAGTTTTTCATAGGAGCATTAGTTTCGGACGATGCAGCAACGAGTATCCGAACACTTGCCTTTGAAAATCTGGGTAAATCTCCGAATAATGCTGCAACATTTCTGTGACATTTCTGCAAACAGAGTAATAGCCCATCGGATTAACACAGTGGGGGTCCCTGGCAGTCTCATTCAGTTTGAATGGGACTGCCAGGGACCCCGCTGTGTTAATCCGATGGGCCATTAGTCTGTCTGCAGAAATGTCACAGAAATGTTGCAGCATTACTGGGGTATTGCCCCAGATTTTCAAAGGCAAGTGTTCGGATACTCGTGGCTGCATCAGTACTAGTGACATTTTTACATTTAGAACCAAAGTCTGTGTCAGAAAGGAGTCACTTGGTTGCATCTTTTGATCAAAACATGATCCAAGACTGCCAACCTCGTCAAGGTACCGTTTTGCGTTTTGCAGGCACCTACACTGAATATATGCAATTTCTTATTATTCTATGGACTAAACTTTGGGAAGTATGTGAAAGTGCCCTGAAGAGCACTGTGTATAAAAAGCAAATAAACAAATGTAACATATATAATATGCAACAAATATAACTATATACATTACAGACAACGAGAAACATGTTTACAAAGTACGCCTTGTGTGTTTGGGAAAGACCTATCGGGCATTGTGTCATCCTCTCCTGCATTGCCCAGGTCAGTACACTAACGGATTCCGTTAACCGTTCAAAGATGATACAGATGCAACTGCCGGTAGTTTGACTGCTTGCCAAGTAAAATCTGTGACAATCTCGCAGTAAATCGTGAGATGGTCCACAGCAGGCTGTAATGGCCCATCAGATTAACACAGCGGAGGTCCCTGCATTTGAATGGGACTCACAGCCCGGTAGGATTCCCACAGCATGAGTCCCATTCAAATGCAGGGACCCTGCTGTGTTAATCCGATGGGCCATTAGTCTGGCTGCAAAAATCTACGTTCTGCCGGGATCTTGCACTGTGGGATGTGTTTAAGTGCAGAATTCTCAAGGCAAGCAGTCTACAGCCAGCAATTGCAGCTGTAATTACAGCTGTGGGGGCTATTGTTCCCTAATAAAGTTCTTTCCCAATGCGCATATGCAGTGTATTCTTTTAGGCTGTGGTAAATCCCCTTCATACAGGTAATGTTACCTTGGTCGTTTTGCTAACGGACTTTACTTTTGCGTATCATTAGCTTTCAGGATACCCATTAATAAGGAGGAAATTAAGGTCTGTTACCTACTTAGGTAAGGTAATGTTATTTACCCTTGTTTATTGCACTTCTGAGTAGAGATAGGCGATTTTTGGGGGCAAATTTGGATCCGCTCCAGATCGGTCGGTTCCTTTGGTCCGCAGATTTCAGCCGATCAATCTCAAAAAGGGCAATTTGCATTTTGCAGATTTTTTATTATTATTACGAATACACTCCGCGGATTCTGCAACCCATCATCGGATTTGTATTATTCAAATCGTGTATTCAGCAATCCGTTGGCGGATTCTTAAGAATCCGCCAGTGGATTGCTGAATCCATGGATTGGATTCTACAAATCCATCTACGGGTTGTATCGAATGGTGGTTTTTGATGAATCTGCGTCAAAATAGGTGTATCACCTCAGTCAATAAGTCCACAGATCAAATTATTCTCGTTATATTTATTCAGACACAGATAGACAGCATCTTATAAGCCTTGCACAGGCATTTCTTACTTATTAGCAGATAACTACAGTCATGATGGTATCTGTTCAAGTTCTTTGATAGTTCTGCCTTCAATATAGCAGATTCCAGGAAATCCGTAATTGCCCATGTATAATCTTGTTTTTCTCACTAGAAACTGCAATTTCAGTATATTTTATTTCACCGATAACACACCTCGTTAGTCCTATTCCCTTTCATATATTATCTACCACCTTCCTGCCTCCTTAAACATACTAAGGATGCATGCCTTATTTTAGCCTCCTCGTAACCGTCTTTGTAGGTACCAGAGGGCCCTACTATACCACATTCCTGTCTACAGATAACAAGTTGTGTGTCATTATTTTTACCCCTTAAATTCTATGGTCTCTTGTATTAATGACCTTGCTACTTCTAGATAACTAGGAAACTACATTTTTTTGTTAATTCTGTTAACTATTTAGGTGCTAGAACCTAGCTTATACAGACAATATGGCGTCTCTCTTGTTCAGAATGTGACATCATCCTATCTTCACCGCACGGATGAAAAACGATCAAATCCGTTTGCAGATTTTACACCGCAAAATGGATTTTGGGTTAAAAATGTGAGAAAATCCAGGAAAGGGATTTGGACGTATTCACCCATCTCTACGTGACTTACCCACAGTCACAAGAGCTGACACTGGGATGTAAACCAGGCTCCCCTGCTACAATCTCTGTGTCAGTGCCTGTTCTCCCTGAGCCACTCCTTCAGGATCAGAATGTTGGCAGAAACATTTTTAAAAAGCGTGTTGTTTCAGGGAGTGAGCAAAGGGCGATGCAAATAGGAAATACCATTCCTTTTTTTACATTACAAACCTAGCATACTAACACTTTTTATTTAAACATATACAAATTCACTCTCTTTTTTAAAGATTGTTTTTATTACAGAAAATCGCCCTTCGTCTCAGTTTTTGCAATAATAACATTGTCATTTGTTTTCCTAAACGTCGGTCCAAACAATTCAAGCTGTTCATAAATGATACAGTAATCACATTATTTTATTTACTCCGATACAATATGAATACTTTTTGTGTTAGATGCTTTGACCACTAGTTTAAGGGACAGCAGTCTTCTGTGGCACACAATGCATTGTCCCTCCGATTCTTCAATGACCAAATGTTAATAACAGGAAAACATACCTAAAAATAACTAGTGAATGCTGACCACTAACTGAAATAATATGGATCTGAACAAATAGTGTTGAGAGGATTCTCATCTCCTACTGTATGTATTCATCAACAGATAACCTTAACACAACCTACGCATCCCTACAAAATAGTTCTGTATTTTCTAAAGAAATGTATCCTATTCCAGCTTAAATTACTTTACCAGCTGTGCCTTGCCAATTTCCTTTATGAAGGAATCTCATAAAGGATTGCAATCCTGGTATTAAAAGTGTCAGCACCGGTGCAGCCGGATAAAACATTGCTAAATTTCCCCCTTTATCACTGAACCACTCTATTGTGTCTTAAACATTTTTTAATAAAACAAAGAAAGCACAGTAGGAGTCACTTTGCAATAAGCCGGCATGTGTACACAGCAATTCAATCATACTGTATATACGGGTTGTATTTAAAGTTCACTGTATAGTGATCAGGCAAATTATCTTGAGATGATGATTAAAAAGAAGTTGGATATTGACATTTTTAATAATGTATCTGTGAGCTGATCATGCGTTGTCAATTCAGTTCAGGGGCAGATTAGGGACACAAGGGATGGTTATGCCATTCTTTGTGAGAAGTAAAAAAAACAAAATATAAGAAGTGCTGCATTCTGCTTGACTTTGCTACATACCTTGTTTTTTTTTTGTATGATGCTTTGGAAATATAGAATAATAATAATAATACAAATAATAATAATAAAAGCCTTCATGATGCTAATGTCTAATGACTGGTCACACTTTGCACTCAAAATGACAAAGTACAGATGCTGAGATAACCTACATGTCATATAATCGAAACAAAGGGTTGTAATAAAACTGCAATGAGACAAGTCCATCATGTACTGTAGTGTCTATTTTAGGTGCCATACTGTAGTAAGTATATATTTGATTAGTGTTGCCCTTAGTAAACATTTTTTAGTAGACTACTGTTGATCCCATTTTCCACATTTAACATTCAAGAAATCCCAGTTCCATTTAGATATCTCAGAAACATGTCACCAAAAGAATTGATAGCAAATAATAGCACATTATGTGTATGTAACATTATCTATATTGGTTGAAGTTAATTAACGATAACCCAATTTCATCTAATTTCAGCTTTTTGGCACTACTAGTGGGAGTTTATTGAGCGTGTAAGTGATCAGGCCAGGAAACACAAAAAGGTAAGTCAGAGTCAGCTGAAACCCAATAAAATCTACGGCTTTGATGCCTTGTTTGATATTAACTCGCTTCCCTCCTTGAATTTCACAAGAGAATTCAATTGGCAAAAAATAGCCAAATTAATTGCAAGAGGTAATGAAGCTCTAAACACAAGGTTAGACTCATTACAGCAAGTTATATTCTCCTTATATGAAAAAATAAAAAGTTGGAGAAAACACGTTAAACTGTTCAGCAGGGACGTGCCCGGTTCTCATAAAATAAGGACGCTCTCTGAAACTTTAATGTGATCTTGAGAAAAGTTGAAATAGCATCAAAAGTCTTCCCATTAAAATGTTTGCCAAACCTTCTACAAGTGATAGTACTGTCTGGTTTACATGCTGTCTTCTCACGTTGGGGTCTATGTATATAGACATGGGGTAGCCAACTCCAGAGCTACCAACAGGTCAGGTTTTCAGGATACCCCTGCTTCAGCAAAGGTGGCACAATCGGTCTGTGATTCATCTTCGACTGAGCCACCTGTGCAGAAGCAGGGATATCCTGAAAACCTGACCTGTTAGAGCTCTTGAGGACTGGAGTTGGCTACCCCTGATATAGACAGTGGTCTGCACGGATTACTTTGCATTAAAAAAAAATATGCCCACAAATGCTCTTGGAAATAAGCCTGCACGTAATTGTGTGCAATCATACTAATTTAATTGCTCTTGTAGCAAAAACATTTTTTTATTATTTTATTTTTATTGCCCCATATTTACAGTAAACTACTGTATGGGGTCCCTAAGCTTCCAAACTGGAACAAAATCAGTGGGGGTGGGGGGGCGGGGGGGAAGGGAGGGGAATCATAATTTTTATCAAACAAAAATAAATCTTATTCAAAGTATTGGGATTTTTTCCCTCTGCTAAATCTGACGTCAAATGGTGTCGCGTTGCCAGACAACAGGACAACGGACCTTTGTAAGGCCCTTTTTTACTGTTAATACAGTAATAACACAATCTAATGAAGATAGATGTGAAGACACAAAGCAAAAAAGGGAGGTGATCCACATGCAGAATAATGATGGGAGAGTCAAGTGTCGTCCTGGAGTATAAATGTCACAGAAGAAATCTGCATCTAATGCACAGAACGTATGCAACTTGCAATACAAATCTAGCACATTTGACACAGATGACAGATGAAAATAGTTTCTGTCACTCACTCAAACTGCTCAAAAATGTCAGCTTAATATATACTATACCTGCAAATTCTGTCTTTGTTTGAATTTTATCTTGCAGAATGGGGAGACTGCATTTATATTAGTACAAAGGAGTAGCAATAGGTGACCACTTGATTAAAAAGATGGTGTCAGGCATTATATTAGGAGGTAGCCAAAAAAAATCTGATTTCCTACAGAACGTTTCTTTCTTTGATACATTTGGTACGGTTTGTTTGTCCCGGTTTTGCAGCCAGGAGAGTTTGATACGTGACCCCTGGCACGTTTAAATCACAAATGGTTGAATCTGATGTTTCCAGATTAAAGACGAGTATCAACCAGTTCCGATTTTAAAATCATCGATGTGAATAGTAAAATTTTCACTCGTTTAGACATTTCATTTTCATCGCATCATATTAACACATAAAAGCCAGTATGCGAAATAGACAACGCTGGAGTTAGCATACAATTACCACTGTGTTAATGAAAAACTATTAAACACAATTAATTCTGAAAATACATGAACAATAACACTACAAAATGATGCTAAAAATTATATGAATGTTTTCTTGTGGATCAACAACCTCCTTTTGTACATTTTAAAATAGGCATTTTCCTAACTCAGCTTTCTTACAAGCGTTTCATGTTTTCTAGAGTTATTCTTATCTCATTCTTACACTAGAGATTTATGCTTGTATTTATTTTTTCATCCATCAAATAAAAATGTTGTTTACCATTTCTACTCCCAGGCTGGAATTCATTGAGTCGCAATGCGGTGTATCTCAACACTGACTTGAATGGAAATAACCGCCGGATCTGGGTACGATACCCCAAATCCAGCCACAGGGCGCTACGTGTCAAGGTACAAAATGAACATTTTAACTATAGCATTTGCACAAAACGGCTCTATTTATCAACGTTTCCCAGGTGTAAATCTGAGGCAAATAATATGGTGCTCAACAATTGCCCCGGATTCTGAAAGAAAATAATCCTGTTACCGTTAATAATATTCCTTTCAAGAAATGGGTGCTGTTTCTTGCTCTAGTTTTGTGGCCATAAAAGTGTGATAAATATACAAAAAATTGGTCAGACCTAGGGTTGCCAGGTTGTTTATCCAAATATACTGGACACAATGGTGAAAGGTACGATGCGCTAGAGACGCGCGCACACACACCATATTCCATGCTGTTTCCTCCTTTCTTGGTAACACCCCCAGACTCCTAACACCATCTCCTGATTGGCTGTGGTTTCCAGCCGCAGCCAGTCAGAACAGTCAGAATGCCCAGCATCCTAGTAACAGCTCTGCTCAGGGAAATCCTGTGGCCCCCAAAGCCGGTCAGGTCACTATGTCCACAGAGGTAAAGGAAAAACGGTGATGTAGAATTAGCGCTAATGATCTAATAATAAACAATGAAACCTATATGAGGGTGAGCCCTCTAATGGGGTGCTAGGCAGCCTGGTGGAATCCTGATAGTACAATCAGAAGAAATGTAAAAACAAAAAGAGATACCGGCGCCTAATGAGTCCAATTAGGTGATAGTCCTGGAATTCCAGATGGAATGATTCAAGTCCCAGAATGATGATTTAGCCATTTTTCAATCTTAGGTTTGACCAGATGTAACTTTATCCGTGTGGAGTGGGACATGAAATGAAAAAAACAGAATTTAGTGCAACACAGAAACAAAAATCATGTGGACATAAACTTACAAAACAACACGAACAAGACTAACAAAACATACACAAAAGCAAAGCTCAAAGTAAAAAGTTAGTTTAATACAACTATAAAATAATAAAATGTTTGGACGAAGAACTCAGGCGCTTTAGTTTTATTCTACCGGATCGGCATATCCTGAGTTCTTCGTCCACACATTTTATCATTTTATAGTTGTATTAAACTATCTTTTAACTTTCAGCTTTGCTTTTGTGTATGTTTTGTTAGTCTTGTTCGTGTTGTTTTGTAATTTTATGTCCACATGATTTTTGTTAGCTGTGTTGCACTAAATTCTGTTTTTTTTCGTTTCATGTCCCACTCCACACGGATGAAGTTACATCTGGTCACCCTAAGATTGAAAAATTGCCAAATCATCATTCTGGGACTTGAATCATTCCATCTGGAATTCCAGGACTATCACCTAATTGGACTCATTATGTCCACAGAGGTACTACCAGACACATTCATGTCCAGTATTACCTCTAATATTTTCATGGACAGAGTGTCCAAATACAGGACAGTCCGGTTAAATACTGGAGAACTGGCATCCGTAGCTCAGACCGCACATCTATCATCAGCAATTTAAACTTGTAAAATGTATTTAGAAGTGTGTGGGACTAAGGACCCCCCACCCCCAAGGTCCAAACACTATAATGCAAACATATGAGTCCCTATCATGGGAGACCAGGTTATTTACACCTTTTTACCAAAATCACTAATTGAGCAAAACAAGGTAATTAAATAAATTGTCATTTATTCGACATAAATTTGCTTACACACAATGGAACACAAAATACAGACAAAAAGACGCACTTACTTTGGGACTGGGGTCGAAAACTAGACTTTCCTAGGTGCAGGGAACTCTATGGGAGAGTTTTACCCTGACCGGGAACCCAAATCGGCATAAAATTCCATATGCCACCGCTTCGTTCTTCTGAGAACTTCGTCCCCACTGACCACGAGTTAGTCCAAATCTCCTGGAACTTAAATCGGCATAAAATCCAAGCTGCAACCTCTATGTTCGTTTCTGAAAACTTGGTCCCAAAATGCTGGACTTGGACTCTGGTGGGCAGGCTTTTCAGAATCAAAATCAAAGCCGGTTGCTCTGCTATTCACCCAGAAGCAACTTTGAAAAGCCTGCCCGCGCTCTTACTACAGGGACTCCAAATGTGATTGGCTCATCGATTCTTATAGTATTTTCAATTTCATTCACCAAACTGAAGTCAATCAACGCATGGGAACTTTCACAAGTAGCCAATCAGAGCCAAACTGACTAGACAAGCTGGGTCAGCGGGAAATCCGAAATAGCAAAGAGACATGCGCAAGCCTGCCACCTCTCTCCCTGGCTATCTCAATGAGACCTGCTGGGCAGGCTCCACCAGGTCTGGCAGAACAAGTGGCATCCTGGAGGATAGCCATTGATCTCTGGACCTGTTATTCCACCTTTCCTTGCTGACCAAATGCTATTCACACCTCTGGGCATCCTCTGGCTGCTTTGAACTCCGGTGTCCAGCAGACTTACCGGTGCCTATGGGTTAGCTCGGCAGCCTGTTTGGACATCGGTTCCGAATGTAGAAAGCATATTACATTGCATTAAAGTATCTTTTAATACACATCTAAGTCTTGGGGAACAGGGAACAGAAAAGGAGAAATGCTGTTGTTTTATTTCTATCTGCCTTATTCCCCATACACTTCCCCTGTGGTTCAGTTCAGACTCAGAGTGCCCCCCTCCCCCCCAACCTTATATACGGTTGGGGCACCCACTAAACCTATACTGGTTGTGGGTCACCTTGGCACTAGCTGGGGTACCCACCTTAACCTAGGGACTCCCTCAGCTACAGGGATACCTATTTATCCCTGTTCCTCATTCTCCTTTCTGGGCTGTGCAGAAGCAGGGTACCCTAGTGGTGAGTCGCTCTTGCATATTCAAGGGGAGGTATTTCCGGGACAATGTGCCTACATGTATCCAAGAATAAGGCATGATTCCCGGTACGTTTATAGAGGAACCGACAACTCTGGACCCCAACCTCCTAGGCACATTCTGTCAACGGTTCCTCCGCATACCCCCCCCTCCACCCCCCTAGAAACTCATACACTATCCCTGCTTGATTGCATGCCCGGAAAGGTAAAAACACACACAAAAAAATGCTTTTATTACATACAGCACATTGGAATGGTACATTGTAACTGGGTCCAAGAGCTAACTCTCTTGGACCCTTATACACGGAGCAGGGGTAACCAAAATGGGCTTGACCTTTATTGTATAGCCTGGTTACCCCCTCCGGTCACAATCCAGCACTCAAAAAATCAAAGACAATAAGTATTTAAATTCATCATATCGTGTATTTGATTAAAGCATAATTCAAAAGAACATCTCTTTATAAACAGAAAAGGGCCGCGTCCATAGTCGGCGAGACCACGTGGAGGAGTGCGCACACGGCGCAATCACAATGCCTTAAGGCAATGATCGCGGCCATGGACCGTGCATGCACGCGCATGCACCAGCGTGGTAGGGAGCGCGGTGCACGCAGGATCAGATAAATTTGATTCTGCGGTGCGACGGCCAGGTTATGTGAGCAGTTCGCCCAAAAAGGCAACGTGACGTCACAGCCATGCCCCAGGCACCCCTCCCTGTCGTGTCTACTCTGGCCAAAAAAGTTGCAGCTAAAACGCGTGTGAAGTAATGCGCACGGTCAACCATGGACCCAGCCTTGGAGTTTAATGTACGTAGGATAGCCACAGTAAGAATGACTCTCGAAAAAGCTATATTAAGCAATGCACATACAGTGTAGCATGACAGAGCCACTGATTAAGTCACATGTGCTGAAGCAGAGATATCATGAAAACCTGTTGGGGGGTCTTGAGGACTGGAGTTGAGAACCCCTGGTTAATGATTAGAGGAGGTTTTATCAGGAATACATACTGTAATAATGTATTAAACCGTTTGCCTTTGTAAATCACTTTCTTCTATTTAATGCAATGTGAAATAATGTTTGTCATGTCTGACTTGGCCATAAACTCCTCTGACTAAGATGTATGTCAATAGTATTGACATCTGCACTCCGGACTTTGAAGATTCTCTCATCTGGAAGAACGCTTGGAACAGTTCTGAAGAGGCTTTAGAGCTGAATTTAAAAACACTTATTTTAACGGTGGATTTTTGGTTTAATATTGTCACTATTAAGCCTTTATCAAGAGTATCAATCCCTTTATTCACTATTAAATCACCTTCAACATATCGCTTACTATATATATATATATATATATATATATATATATATATATATAAAAAATTGGGTGCGCAACAATATCAAAATATGCAATTAAATAAAGACCATTAAATGTTGCCTCAAAATTCCTAACCTCATATTAAGGTTAACACATATATGAACAAGCAATATGAATAAAGGGCGCAAATCAGTGGATTAATAAATAATTAAATAAAAATATACAATGTATCACCGGAAGATATCCAAAGTGGTAACAGAGTCCCAATTTCTTTAGATCCTAAAGAGAATGAAAAAAAGCCACAATAGTGAAGTACTAAAAGGCAACTTTATACGCAGATAGAAGATTGTTTATTTACAATGTAGCCAATAAAATCAGGCAGTGTGTGTGTATGTCACCACACAAAAAATCAGCATGAAAATCAGCTGCTCCCTCTCTGCTTGGAATCCTCCGTCATTAAACTTGTTACTCTTTCAGTTTGGTCTCACGTTAATCATCCAGGTTGCTGCTCCGGCAGTACAATCCCACGATCGGTAGCCCGATCACGTGGCTATGACGTCAGACGCCAGTATCAGGATCAGTCCGCTGCTAGACTCAAATGAATCAACCATTCTGAGATCTTTTGAGCCAGATTAATGATCAGAGTGGATCTCACAGAATTGTAGCACTTTCAAATTAATGCACAATATATAAAACCCTACGCGTTTCATTCCTAGCGTGGGAACTTCGTCAGGGGCAAGAAAAGGCTGTCCGTGCACACATATTAAATACACATATAACTGCATCACCATTGGTTGATTAAACCAAAAGCACCTGAAAATCACAGTTTCACTATAATGATTAATTAACCAAATCTCGTGACTTTTAGAAAATACATATAAAGGCAAGCATATAAACATTGTTATACACCTGTATTAAAAAGCCTAACAATTTAATAAATATACTAATAATCAAACAAAATAAAAGTAATACTAGTTAAGGAATTTTAAATAAAATATAAAGGAACAGGGTCTGAATTAAAAAAATAAATAAATATCAAGAAAAAAAAAACACAACATAATAATGTAATGCTCAGCTAGAAAAACTCAAATCCGACAGAAACAGTAGACTTAAATTGATATTAAATAAAAAGGGAATGAATAAACTAAATGGTAAACCATTAATAAGGAGCACAATGGACCATATTAATCGATTAGTCTATTTCGGCATTAAGTCCAAAAGGGACAATGGTTTTCATAGTGTAGTGCTGATTCCCTCCCCCCCGGGAGATTTGCTGTGGCTACAGGTCTGTGTGGTGCTAGATACCTGTTTGGTTCAGGAGAGGTGAGCTTCTCCGCGATGTTGTGGGGAAACAGGACAGGCTTTATGCAGTTTCAGCCAGTAGTTCTTCTCATGGTGCTGTGCCTCCAGTCAAAGTAGACAATCCCTCCTGTGACAGTCCTCTGAACATTCCCCTGCCCAATAGACTGTAGACTCAGACAGGGGTATATAAAATGGGATCCTTTATTGGTGCAGCCACTGCAGTTCATGTTATAGCGGATGCATGATGTTAATAGCAGGATCCAGGTCTTAGGATGGCCCTAGGCCACACTAGTAGGCAGGAGGCCCGGCTAGGTGCCTTAACTCTTCCCCACCCCATAACGGGGCTGGAGGCATAGGTCACTATCCCCTGAAGGGTGAACCTCGACTGACTAACATTTCATGCTTCCTCCCTAAGGCACAGGAGAGGGAGGGCACTAGGTCTGCAGCATTATTGGCTGTACACAGACCCCGTTCCACCTCCACACCTGTCACTCAGAAAGGCTGCTGAAGGAGGGGAAAACACAGGATGACATTGTTATAGCCTGCATCTATCTGGGCTTACATAACAGGGGGCAGTAGAATAGCCAAACCTACCATGGCTACAATACTATGTATCCATTTTGTTTCTAATCTTGAGATCTCATTAATAATATCTCCTCCTCTCCAATTTGTTGAAAGTTTTTCAATTCCTATACATAATATCCCCAAAGGATTTTGGTCATGACATTCTTTGAAATGTTTAGAAAGACTATGCTGAAGCAATCCTTTTTGTACATTTGTAATATGCTCAGCCAATCTCAATTTTCATTTTCTAGTTGTTCTACCAATGTATTGTTTGTTGCAAGGAAACTGGAATAAATAAACAACATTAATGGAATCGCAACTGATAAAGCTCTTGATAGTAAAATTGAGCATAAGTTTTTGTAGAAGAAAAACTCTTGACCTGTTTATTCTCATGTAAGTTCATTTTACACATTTTACATCTCACTAATGAAACCCTTTAATATCAAGAAAAGTTTGTGATCCTGTAGTGTTCTTTCTTTCTTTAAGACAACTAAGAGCCACTTTGTGTCTGCCTTAGTGAAAATTATCTTTGGACTAGAGTGTAAATAACTTTGCAAAATCGGATCTTTCAAAACCAGATGCCAATATTTATTGATCACCGTGAGTATCTTTGGGGCCATGGCATTGTATTGTGTTTTAAATGGAACACATATTGTTCCATCTTTTCATTTAAAGTCAGAAGATTTTTTTACTAATCTTTTTATATGTTAATAATTCTTGTCTATCAAGATTCTTAGCATTAAGGTAAGCTTCTTTCAAATAGCATCGCTATAATTTTTGGCTTTAAATGTATTCATAATAGCCTCAGCCTGTTCTTCAAATACATTGATATTGCTGCAGTTACGTCTAATCCTTCATAACTTGCCGTAAGGTATATTTTACAACCATTTTGGAAAATGGTTGCTATCTGCTTCAATTTAATTACAGCAGCTTACTGGCTTTTGAAAAGTCTTAGTACAGATACCCCCGTTCTCAACATAAATCAAGAAATAAAAAAAATCTAAATGTGATTGACTAAAATTGTGAGTGAAGTTTAAATTGAAATTATTATTATTTAAATAATCAATAAAAGTGATCACCCCCCAAACAAAAAAACACGTCATCTATGTATTATTTCCAGAGCACCAAGTTTGCGCTGAACTTATGCTGGTACCAGATGTAAATATCTTCCCACATTCCCATAAGGAGATTAGCATAGCTGGCGCAAATGTGGTGCTTATAGCTGTTCCCTTAATTTGCAAGTAGATCTGATCACTAAACCAAAAAAAGTTGTGTGTTAATGTGAACATAATAGCGCTAATAAAAAAATCTATCTGTGCAGTAGTAAAGGTTCCCTCTTTTTCCAAAAAATAATTTTTATGCTAAGCACCCTTGTGTGTGATCAGTAACACTGTGCAGTGATGATATATCACAGGTGACTAGTGTATAATTACTACTCAATGTGATATTATTGAGTATATTGAGAACTTGTGTAGTGTAAATAAGACTTTAGTAGTTTGACTGGTTGTTGAAAAAAAATCAATATGCGCAGTCAAATTAGACGTATTGGATTTAACCTCAGAGACTCTAGGTCTTCCAGAGGGATGAACAGCATCTTTGTGTAGTTTTGGTAAATGGTAAAATACCGGAAGGATGCTTTTTTTAACCAAAATAAATTCAAATTCCTCCTTATTAATGAACCTTTTATTAATTTCTGAGGTCAAAAGTTTTTCTAATTGTAAAAGAAATTCTTCAGAAGGATTTCTATGCAATTTAATATATATTAATATATTATCTACATCATTTTGTAGTTTAAGGGATTCTGTGCTGTAGTTGTCCTTATCAAGAACTACTACTTCTCTTTGGAGAAAGAGGGAACCTTTACTACTGGACAGATAGATTATTTGATTAGCACTATCATGTTCACATTAACACACAACTTTTTTTGGTTTAGTGATCAGATCTACTTGCAAATTAAGGGAACAGCTATGGGACCCAAGTTTGCGCGGAGCTATGCTATTCTCCTTATGGGAATGTGGGAAGATATTTACATCTGGTTCTAGCATGAGTTTGGCCCAAACTTGGTGCTCTGGAAATGTTACATAGATTATGTGTTTTTGTTTAGGATGGTGATCACAACACTTTATTATTGTTTATTGATTATACATATATATATATATATATATATATATATATATATATATATATATATATATATATACATATATACACACACACATAAATATATATATACACACACACACACACACACAAACACACACACACACACACACACACACATATATAAAGTCGCTGATAAGTTGGGAGTGCCCTTGACACTTGTCGTAAACTGTACAGATGTAGCAGGTGCTATTACGCATGCATTACTTTGTGTTCAAAGGGTATAAACGTCTGTTACATCTGTAAGTACCTTACACTTGGTAAGCAAGGGGGGGGAAAGACAGAAAATTAGACAATGGGTGATAATGTGTATTTTTTATTGAACAGATTTATATAGGGCCCTTTTACTGTTATTCATTTTCATTCACTGCTGAAATAGATTTACGTGCTTATCAGATATACTTTTCTCATTTTGACTATGGTTTTTAATTTGAAGATGCTGGGGGTTATGTATTAAGGTATCCCGTAAATGTGGGACAAAACAACAAATGTACCAGATTTATCAATAGAAATGTTCCTAGCAACAAGATGTGTCACTGAAACATCTGGTGCTATATTTTGCCCGAGATTGCACTTGAGTTGCAGTAGAGAGACTAAAACATATGTAACCATATAACCCCTGGCTACTAAAATCCTCTGCCCTAACATATAAGCCCTGGTACCAGTGCAGGCAGTGTTAGGGTTATACTCTTGTGTTCTTGCTGTAGTAAGTAACTCCCCAGTAGTTACAGGGGTATTGGGCCCACGGCCAAGGTGCTGCCCACCTACCGGGTCTAAGACCTGGGACCCTCCCCTGGTAATAAAAAGGGGCTGCAGCTAAACTTAGTTGTTGTTGGGCAAGGGCTCTGGTTCTTGTTCTTATTTCCCTCCTGCAGGGGAGTGGGACTGATTCCCATTATCCCATCAGGGGATAAGGGAGCTGAGGAGAGGCTCTTGGGGCCTCAAGCCCCTTGGATTTGCTCCAGGGACCAGGAGACTATATATGCTGACCAATAAAGACACCATTGTTTTAGCCTACCTGAGCATGAGTTATTAAGGGGAAAGAAGAGAGTTTTCTACAGGGACTACTCCTATCTATGATAGGCCCTTGGAGGATGGAGGTGCTGCACCTAAGAGATAGAAGAGAAACACCAATAGCCTGACCTGTTGATCCCCAATACCACTGGCAGACGCTCAGAGCTTCTGAGAACCTACAGATGAGCACCGCACCATACCAGTTAGTAGACAAATTTCCCGGGGAGGGGGGGGGGGTGAGAGGTGCTACACATACTGTACAATAGCTCAAACTATGTAGAGACTGAATTCTCTCAAATAAAAATATCTCTAAGCTGTTTGATGGAGCAAATGTTGTAATTTACTTCAACTTGCTCCATATGTATAAAGCTTATTTAAACTTCTTATATCTGGAGCTGAGAAAAATAAGGGAACTCCACCGCAGACCCCACACATTCAAATGACACATCTCCAAAACCACTCCCCAAATCACAAACCAATACAAATGGCTCAAAATCATTGCAAAGCACGTTTATACAAAAGGGGTTATTCATTAAAGTCGGATAGTGAAGATTTGGCATTAATGCACAGAAACCCTAAGGGACTTGTATGGGATGAATGTTTCCGTGCGGTATTGGCACTGTTGCTCCTCAATAACTCAAGAGTTACACATAGTCAAAATGACCTTGAGGGGTTATTCACAAATGTGCAGTACTTCTTATTAACAATGATAGTGATTTATCAAAGTGGTGCGAAAACTGCACCAAATGTATACAATCACAGGGAAAACAATGGAGGTTTCACCTATCGCAAACTTGGCATTGGCATTAATATTACTCTATTTTTACAATTGGGATACATTGATAAATTATCCTCAAAAGTATGAGATTATTATTGAATGGCACATACTGTAGTGATAACCAACAATTAGTCAGAAGTAACAGCTGGGGATCATTAATCAAAGTCACCTGACTGCACAAATATGATGCTAAACCTGGTATAAAAGACTATATTAGATTAACCAAAGAAACAAAATCCAATTTCTTTATATCAGATTTTTCCCTTTGAAAACTCTGATGCTTTTTTAGCACCAGTAATTTACAGCCAGGGGCTACACGTACCAAGCATCACAAGTTGCTTAAAAAATTATGCAAATAGAGTCCTTTTAACTCTGCGTCACATTCCATCAATGTAAGGTGCTGGGTGCCAATTTATAATTACTTTATGAAGTGGTTTTAGAAGGAGTTAGGAGAGGCGATAGCCAGCACAATATTCTAATTAGATGTATCAAAATGTGCATCCGTAACTGGGGCAATTATCCTTTCTTTTTAAACCAATTAGGTGGTGGTGTAAACTTCTGATCCTAAGATATCCGAGTCATACTGTAGACCGCATAAGGAACAATATTAACAAGTTTCATACTGTACATGCAGAGCTGATGTTAACTAGCGCACACGAAAATGTAGGAGTATTCTTGATACTGTACATACAGAATCTCCCCAGGAATATTTGATAAATGATTACCTAAGAATTGAAATGTGTAGCGAAAACAGAAATCCTTATCATTAAGAACAATAATATTTGTGCCCCGGAGGAGGCCATGTTTTAAAAAAAAAATCATAAATAATATAGAGCTGTTAATTTTACTGTTTTCGTACCGTATGCTGTGAGCATTTTTTTCTTGCAGTGTTTTGTTAATAAATTCATGTAATTGCTTTAATTGCTTTAGGATAACAAATATTTGTTATCCATTTAAGATAAATGACAAATAAGGTCCCTCTGATTATTATTTTTAGAGGGTTTAATTTTTTTTTTATATCTATATATACTTAACTGCTGAAAATGAACAGACAGTACTGTACTGCATAATGATTATCTCTAAATAGCACCATGCACTTCATACAGGAACATTGTCCTGTAGAAAATACGACCTATTATAGCTTCAGTCTCCAGGCTGGCTCCATGATTGCAATATTATATTTGAGTTTTGTACTGATCAAGTATGCATTTTCACATAATAAAAATCAAAATGTTTGTAATTTATTGACATTTACGGGACATCACAATATACAGCTGCTTATTTTGAAATACATATTCAATTGTATTCATCTCGGAATGCAGCAATGATCAATTCCTTTAGAATGATGTCTCGTAAGTCTGCTATGCCACACTTGTTGCCCCAAAACTTTTACATTTAATGTCACTTATTTTATAGAAATATAGGTGCATCTCTATTATATATACAGTAATAGTTATAATTACAATACCACACATTTTAATCCTCTATTTTGCTTTGTTTCGGCAATATACTAATATATATAGCACACACTAGGACTAACATAGACTAACATGCAAGGTACTATTGGAAGCTGAAACGAATAACAGGTAAACTGAATAATAATAAAAACATTTAATAAGCGACACAATGATTAACACTAATGAGATAAGATATAAGTACCTTGCATGTTAGTCTATGTTAGTCCTAGTGTGTGCTTTATATGTTTTAACCTTACAGTATTATACTATGTATCTTGTCTGTTTTTATTTCATTTCTATGATCCCGTCGACTGAAGCCTGTTTCGGGAATTGAGTCATCTGCCAGTCCTGGTTGTATATTTCATTTAACAATTATTGATATTGTTTGTTAGTGTTGGGCGCCAGAGATATACTTTCCTTCTCCTTCCCCTACAGCAACAACAACAGAAACAGACATGAGACTTTCTTGTTGGACTGGTGTGTGTGTGTGCGTGTATGTATGTATGTATGTATGCGTGCGTGCGTGTGTGTGTGTGTAACCAGCTTAGCTACCAATCCAATTAGGAAGAGCTGGAGAAAAGGTTTAGTTATTCTCCAAAGTGGAGTAGTCTTTATTTTGTTTGTTTTTGTATGTTTTGCCTTGTTAAAGGAATAAAGCCGGGATTTAATTTCACCCTAATTCGTCTCCATTAAATGTACCTCTTCACACATCTCTTACAGTTGCCCAATTTTAACTGCCTTTGACAGTTTTATTTGAGTTATTTTTGTAAAATATTTTAGAGTTTCGGCCCAAATCTCTCAAACTTGTAAAAGTGTCTTTTTTTTTTATTTTTTGCTAGGACTCACAGTCCTAATTCTTAAGATTATATAAAGCGCATTGGTGGTTTTTTATTTATTTTTTCTCATTGGTGGATTACATGCGACCTAATAAGTATATTTTCTATTTGGAGACCCATGTTGATAATTTTTTCTACCCTGCTCCGCAACTCCACCTTTTCCTCTTCAGATTTTATATATATATATATATATATATATATATATATATATATATATATATATATATATATATATATATATATATATATATATTTGATACAGAACATCATATACTGCATTTCTTAATTCATTATTTTTTATGCATTCTGTTTTATAATTTGGTACAATTTAACAGTTTAAAACTTGCATATAAGAATATAAATTATTCTGAGGTTTAACTTTGTATTCTACTAATTCTTCAAAATTCCATAAGTAATTTTGTATTCTCTTAATGAAGTGGTCTATATATTTTCTATTGGTCTATATATTTTCTATTGGTCTATATATTTTTTTACCCTTCTTTTCCATACCCCAAATGACTGTTGTGAATTGTCAGGTATATATTTGGAGTTATGTATAATTGAGAGTTATTTTGCGACATTGTAACAGATTCCACATTATTTCCTAACTTCCTTCCATGTTATAACATGACATTCCATTTTACATTCAAAGGTGTCTTAGACCAATTTAGATGTAACATTTCCTTTACGTATAAACTGTAAACTAGCTGTTTTTCTGCCTCTGTGACAGAGAAATGGTTCCAGTTAATGATCCAATCACCCACATGACGCAGTAAGCATGCTAGGATGTATTTTCTTGTATCAGGTAAGTTAACCTCTCCCAAACTTCTGGAAAGATAAAGCTGCTTCAAGGTTACCTAGGTCCCCTTTATTCATATAAATGCCATAATTTCCTAACAGATGTATTAAGACGTACTGTCCCCAGCGCTGCGGACGGACAAGCAAACGTCAGCAGCGCCAAGGACAGTGTCTGCCGCGATCATGCTGCAAGGGTTCCACACTTCTCAATGGGACCCCCTGCAGCGTTAATGCTTTGGTGCCACCCTCCTCTGCCACCACCACCCTCCTCCTCTGCCACTACTGTGCCACTGCCGGCCTTTCCTGTGCCCAGAGCAGCTGCCGCACTCACCCCCCCCCTTGTTCCACCTCTGTATATGAGTGCTGTTCTCTCATTACTATTTTGTGACTTATACTGTCAGTGTGGCTAACTAACACCTGTCTTCTTTTGTTTGGCGCCCTTTTGTATTACCCACGATATTTCAGATGTACATTTTTCAATTAATCAACCTTCTTAATTATTTTATTAATCCCCTTTCAATAATTAAGCGCATATCCTCCCCGCCTACATTGTAAGCCTATTGTTTCAGTGTGTCTTGACATACATGTACTCTTTTGTTATATCATTTTATTGTCCTCCATTTCACACAAATAAAAGATAATAATAATAATAATAAAAGTTATAATATAATTTATCTAGGTCTGGTTATATCACAATTCCTAGGTAATTAATTGGCTGCTTAGTTAACCTCAACAAATCATTTCCATCACATTTAATATCAATTTTAGCTGAAATGGCTAGAACCTCCGTTTTTCAAGGTATCCAATTTAAATACTCCAGCTCCTCTTGCGACACTCCTGTTACAAATAGCTTTATTTTACTAAAGAACGTCTCTCAGGAGTTTGGGTTTATGGAACTTTCCATATACAGGTCTTGATAATAATTGGACACCTCATTCATTTCTTTTAACACTGTTGTAAGTTTTCCATTTGTATTTATTAGTATTTTCATTATAATAGAAGATCAGGAACAAGTCCCACATATCAGTGCTCAAAGTCCATAAGACCAGTGTAATAATGTAAATCACTTGAAGAGTATAAACTTGCTTGAAGATAGATCATATAAGCCTCTGTGAGTTCCTATGACTTAGTGTGCACGAGCTCATTTGTGGGGACATATATTGTCAGGATCCTATGATGTGAACATGGTACCAACTGTCTGTAGAAAGCAGGGTGATGATGAGTTGCACAGCCACGAGAATCCAACTCCCAAAGGGACCGGAAGGTATGAAACAAAAGTACACACTCCAATAATGCAATAGGTCTGGTTTAATGCAGGATAGTGCAGCAATAGGACAACACGAACGCACCTACGCGTTTCGTGCACTAGGCACTTTATCAAGTAAAGTGCCTAGTGCACGAAACGCGTAGGTGCGTTCGTGTTGTCCTGTTGCTGCACCATCCTGCATTAAACCAGACCTATTACATTATTGGAGTGTGTACTTTTGTTTCATACCTTCCGGTCCCTTTGGGAGTTGGATTCTCGTGGCTGTGCAACTCATCATCACCCTGCTTTCTGCTGTCTACTTACCTGGATGAACTGCACGCTCTGGATGTCTAGAAGTCCTGCAAGCACTAAGGTAAAGGGCCGCAGTGCCCCAACATATATACATATGGATACCTGTGCTGCTGTTATTTATATATTGGTTACTTGGCTGGGTTCACATAGTGTTTAAGCTGTGGAGGTCAAGTGGACCCCACTAGACACTTAGCCCTTGCCAGATACATGCCATATTATTCATGGACTCTCCATTGTCATCCTGATCATTTATACATGCTGTGGAGGAATTCTCTCTAATTTTGGAAGCATCACATCTGTTCTACTTTGTACCAACTGTCTGTAAGCAGATAGTCCTCTATAAACACAAAGGGTTGTACTCACCCTAGAGCATCACCCATATAGACAGTCAAATCTAAAGGAAGAAGCAATGAGTACCCACAGTATGCAGGCAGTCCATCTCAATGCGTGCATCACGCATGGAGTTTGGCAGAGAATGTTTCACAGCGAAAAAACGGAGCACAGCTGCAGCACAGAGTGGGGCTAGACACCAAAAAAGTCTATAATAAAATCACCTTTATTTGTGTGGTAGACAGCGTGGAGCACAGGTAGGAATACTCTAACGCGTTTCGTGCACAGCGCTTTATCAAAGATAAACGCGTTAGAGTATTCCTACCTGTGCTCCACGCTGTCTACCACACAAATAAAGGTGATTTTATTATAGACTTTTTTGGTGTCTAGCCCCACTCTGTTTTTGCTATCAGGTTTGTAAAATGTTAATAAAAAAAAATTGATGATAAATAGGTATTTCTTCCTTTTTCTGTAACCATGCCGTAGTGTGCATATATTAGCAAATCATTTTAAGATGTGAAAAACAGTTACTATCTATCCTACAATAACATAATTAGCAACTATGTTTCTGAAGCTTATAAATCAGTTTAATTGAGCAGTACTGCAGTGCAGACCATCAAGGATATAAACATAAAGCCATAATACTACCTGCACTGTCGTTTTACTGCTTATTTTGTTTTTCTCATAAAATAACCTATAATGTGTGTTGTTTACCCTCTGTACAGTTATTATCATTCATGTGGGATGTCATCATAATACAGAAGTAAAGCTGTAAGAGAAGAGGAACCTTACATTGGACAGTGTAGTATGTTTCACATGAAAATGTTATAATTTCACATGCATTAATTAGTACCTAATACAATCTAAATCTTCTTTCAGCCTTCAGAGTAATGGTTTTGTGAGAGAGTGAGATTTTGGGAGTGATTGAAGTAACAGGCATTATTTTGTTGGGTTCCGCGTTAACTTTTTCATATATTCTAAAAAGTGTATACTGTAGTTTAACTTCTTTACTTGCAATTCTGCATTTATTACATTTACATCTGGTAATAACTAATTGTTGTAATTTTTACAATTTGCTTCAAATCCCACTATTTGGCACCCCAGCTCTATTTACTACATTAGTGTTTTTCAATAGGGGTTCCAAGGAATCCTTGGGTTCTCCGGGCATCCCTAAAGAGTTCCCTGCAACGTTTGAGTCATTTGAAAATTGTACCAAAAAATTTACAAAAACACACTGTACTACACATACACAATATGCATATATAATTGCTTTTTTTTTTAATGGAGGAAAAAACAGGTTGTTTTAGAGTTTTAAACAGTGCAAACTTCTGCTTTCAATGATATTATTTTGAAATACCAGGGATCAAAAGTTTATATGTTACTGTAAGATATCGGCCATTCATTTTCAGTGCAATACATTCAAGGTATCCCATGGTAGGAAGAGATAAGCTCTGAATAGATAAATCACTTGATTACCCGTACTGCTATGGCTTTCTTGCTATCTCTATGACATGAAGGACAAATTGTGCATGCAAGAAAGATGCTAATAACGGTTTGTACAAAAACTATATACTGGGTTCACAATAGCATGGAGCATGATAGCAGAAGTGTTGTGTACTGTACTTGCTGATAATTTGCAGGAAGGACCACCTATTACTTTCAGTAACAAAAGACACAGCTGCAGGGAGCCAATTAGGTTTGTCTGCAATCCAAATGTTTGACTGAAAGCAGCCTCTCGCTAATGTCTCTAAGGGTCAAAAGTAATAACCCTGTCATGTAAGCTAGCAGTCCAAATATCAGCCACTCATCAGGCTATAGTGAAGATTAATATGGGACTTGCAGAAACAGGAGTGTACCTCTGCTGAAAGAGATTTCGTCTGTTAAGAAATTGGTTTTAAAGAACACATTAGAACCCTATTTTCTATCACATATTTGCTTACATTTGAAACGGTAATTACGGCATATTAGAATATGTAAAATAGGCTCCTTCCTGCAGATTTTAATTTTGTTCCATTCTATATGTGGCTTTAAAAAAAATAATAGTTAAAAACAAAAACCTGCATCTTACATATTAAAATGGTTTATTATCAACCTAGGTAGTTTTCTGGTAATATAAAACGTAAGTTCATATGGACGGTGCAAATTGAATATGAATGTGATATGAACTAACGGAGAGAAAAGAAGATGCTTGGAGCAAGAGGAAAGGAATCTACTTAAAAATGAACTTGTGTTTGCTTACTGCAGTTTGCTAATTATACTCCCATATATTTTTTCCTGCAATTACATGCACTGCATGTCACATGCAAATGACACAAAACTAGGAGTTTATGTGAATTTTAAGGCTCTCCCCAGTGCAGTAATTAGGATGAAGGCTTAATAAATAAAGAACAAGCTATGTAGCTAGTTAAAACTTAAATATGTCCTTTTTTAGCAAAACACAGAAACATTGTGCAACCATTCAGTGTAATAAGGGCTAATTGAACAATGTATCACATGCATATCTAGTATAGACAGATTTAAAATACATTACTCTACTTTTCTTTATCTACCAATTTTCATTGACCTTCAGAGTGCCCTAAAGATGTATGGATGCAGCAGACCTTATTACCCCAATGAATGCAGTGCTATTCGTTACGCCACCACGTTATAACAGCAAGTTTTATCACAAGTACCACTGAAAGCAATGGTAACGTGCGTTATCTCCTAAATTCGCTCAATATTTACTGTGTTATTTCTTGCGTTACTCTACGTTAATGGGCTAATTAACATTTTTAGCACAAATGCTTAATTTTTATTACTACGGTAGGAAAAAATGGCAGCCATTTAAAAAAAGCCTAAATCTACCCAAATACCTTGAATTGCGATAATATAAAGAGACTGAAAAAGTCAGACTGAAAAAAAGTTGTACAAAGGCAACATGAACACGGATATAAATGAGAGTAGGTGCACTCACACAGAACTCACAGACAGCTGCCACGGGTGCTCTGTTATCAACTGCAAGAGGGAATCACATAAGACAAATCCTAGGGAAAATAAAAAAACGGCAATCCAGAAGTCTTCATAGAAAAAGAAGTGGTTTTATTGTGGGATCGACATTTTCGGTTCTCTTTGACCATTATCAAGACTTGATAAAGGTCCAAGTGACGACCGAAACATCGATTCCATAATAAAACTACTTCATTTTCTATGAAGACTTCTGGAGAGCTGTATTTTGCTTTCCCCAGGATTTGTCTAAAATGAACAAGAATACATGTATTTTAATGACTAGTAGAGGAATATGCTCCTTTTAGTTAGACCCCTTGATCGTCTGGCGGGCAGCAAAGAGGCCGTGCTGCCCACCAGCCTGGCCTTAAGAAGGCCCCCAGTTGCCTCCTCCCCTTTGCTGGGGAGGGAGGGGTGGGGGCGGGCCAGCGAGGGGAAGGCCAGCCCCCCCCCCAGGTCATGAGACCCCCTTGCCCATGGCTGGGGGGGTTGCTATACAGTAAATATTTGAGTGCCTTAACGAAGATTTATATTTAATAGTAAATTCAACAGCGAGCCAATGGAACCACACAAGCAACTGACATAAGAGACATCAAGTAAGTTGAGGGACAGATGTAACGCTATGTAGGGAAATTATTGATCATTCTGAACTAGTTATGCTTTGTGCACATGTCAATAATTGTGCAAAGTATACTGTTTAGCAAAGACTTTGATCTGCTAATTGTAGTTCAAATGAAACTAGGAGGAGGTGTCATTGCTGATCTCCTTTTCTCCCTCTACTACCTGTCCTCTTGACCAGATTCCCTCCCATCTCCTTAAACCTCTTGCTCCTACTAAAATCCCTACACTCACACACATTTTTAACTCCTCCCTCTAGTCTGGTACCTTTCCCGCCTCCTTCAAACATGCAACAGTTATACCATTACTCATTACCTACCTGTCTTTCTAACTAACGGCTTGCCTACCTCCTACCTTTTGCCTCTAACCTCCTTGACCATCTTGTATTCTCTCGCTTGCTCAATTTTCTCAACACCTATTCTCTCCTAGACACTCTACAATCTGGATACAGCACTGCTCACTCAACTGAAAAAGCCCTCACTAAAATAACTAATGACCTCCATGCTTCCAGACAGAGGTCATTACACTCTTTTCATACTACTCGACCTCTCTGCAGCATTTGATACTTTGACCACTCTCTTCTCCTTCCCATTCTCCATACTATTGGTATTCGTAACACAGCTCTATCCTCGATCTCCTCGTACCTCTACCACTGTACTTTCCGAATGTTTGCCCTCTCTGATTTCCTTGTGTGGCAGTCACACACTACTACTGTTAAAGCCACTGCCCAACATTCTATAGCAGTAGTAATCAATACCCACGTGTCCCTGTTTTCCTCGTTTGATAGATGATAGTCCAATATTTTAGTTATGGATGCTGAACAGTAATTTTTTTCAGCTGACGTATTTAGAAAATATATCAAGGTGGTCTCATTCAAAACTTCTTGTGTACAGATCTACCTTCATTATTTATATTATTATTATTATCAATCATTTATGTGCACTGGTTAACGATGATTTGTTAATGCTGAACAAACTAGCACAAGGTAAATTCATTCAATATCTTTAATACTTTTAAAGGATTTCAAAAATTTTCAAGTGAACATAATATGTGTAAAGCCGAGTGGTGTCTAAACCACTATAATCTGTTTGATACAAGAATATTATTAATGTTAAGGAAAATTTTGCGCTAACCTGAATAACTGATTGAACAGATTTTAAAATAGTTCCCTAACTCACTTGAGAAAACAGCCTAAATATCCTCACGCAATATGACCTTCATTTGACACACATATAATTAGTTACAAAAATAAATCCTACTCACATAATGTTCAGAACACCTCCTCTAAAAACTATCAATGAACCTCATCTAATTATACAATACACCAGATACCAATGACATCTTAAAATCGAGGGCAAAAAATGGGCACGTTGCTCTATATTCATACTTTGATTTGTGCTCGAGGTTAAATGCAGCATTGTAGTCACTCTATCTTGGAACATTTGCAGGTTTTGCAGACACAAAAAGAAATAACTATAAACAGTAAAAGCTCTGATGAAATAATACAGTACTATGGTATTCCAGTACAGACACAAAAAAAGGGATATTGGAGTTTTGCATCTAAATTATCTTTAAAATTCACTCTTATATCCCTCTTCAATAGGATGAGAATCAGGGTTTTGCACAGATAACTTGAATGGAAGTTATTGTACAGATAACTGTGCATTACCTACTTTTCTCCTATATTAAATAGAGGTGTATAGGCTTTATCTAAATGAGGGAGACACAGTGTACAGTTTCTCCTCCTTCCTCAGCTGAGTACGCTCAGAAGTACTACACAAGCCTTGGAGTGCACCTCTCGCTAATGCCTGTGCAGTCTGAACTGTTGATGTTTAGACTTTGTGTGGACAACCAAACAAGTACCAACATTTCCTTGGTTACATGTAGGTTCTAAAAAGCTGCACTCATATGGAAAATACTGTGTAATAATAACTGAAATAATTGTAGTTAATTTTGGTATTATTTACTAATTTACCAATTATAGCTTCCAATTTTGTGCCCGTTTTTGACATTTCAATCAGCTTTACAAAGCAACAACCAAGAGTAAATTCCTTGACACACGCCAGGCAATAATCACCACCAGAACAGGGGACTTCAGGTAGATTTTATAACATTTGTATTACTTTCTTTCATACATTTAGTAAGAACTTAATGCAAGGTATATTTTAATGACTCTGATTAGCATATCTCCCAGGTATCTCAGTTGTGCTCCTTTTTGAGAATGAGTCTCTCCATGTTTAGTTTCAAGGTTTGCTTGAGGGGATATATATAGCACATGGTACTCTAGTAAATTAGTTCCCACCCCCTCTAATTTTAGAAGGATTCTATGAATAAACTGCTGTATATCAGTGGACATCTAATAATTATTTTTTTGCACACCAAAAAGGTTCTAAAATCTATCCCACATTATAATTCCAGCCATAAATTGAACATCAGCGTTTATATTATTTACAGGTTGTGTAGCACCTCATGGACGTATACAGTTTTTTTTATAGATATACAGTAGATCTCTTTTCAAGATCTCCTAAGTCTTTTTTTGTAGCACACTCATTATCAAGCAGGATTTTAAGTGGATGGAAACAACCAGGACATTCGTTACACAACAACATAACTATGCAAATCTCTCCAAACCCTTCATCACAGGGATTGTTGCTGGTAATGATGTCAGACACTGACCTAACGCCTCATGAAGCAGGTCACAAAGGTACATATACTGTAGGTAGGATATATGTTTATTTAATTGCTAGTACAGTGTTATCTGAAGTGTCCACATTGACTTTGTTTGATGATTATGTAATGTGGGTGGGAAAAGGAGGCCGAGATGACGGTGAATTACTCTTCCGCTGTCTTCTCTATTATCTATATAATTCCCATATCAGTAACTGAACCAAGAGAAGCTAAATTGTTGCAAAGTACTCAGGTAAATTAATTTTAAGAGATGCATGTGAATTATACTTCTTTAGTGTCAACAAAATGCAAAAATAGTATTGCAGCTTGATAGCTATAATAATGGGGCCAATATTATAGACTGTGGTTATTGATGACGTGTGCTGATGCAATTACGGACAAACATTAAGCGACCATAATTATTGCGCATAGACGTAGGATTGATGTAACAATTACACATGCCAATGGTACTAATATAACACATCAATATCATATTTTAAGACTAGCTGTTAACATCTCAGTAGTGACTAATTCAAAATCGGTTGTAACTCAGTTATAGCAATGGTGCAACTTTAAACTTTTAAGGCTACCGCTATTTTTGCAAGTATGACTGAACTCTAAATTATGTCTCTTGTATGTTATTTAGGTCACTGTTCATCTTCTAGTTTTAAGCATATTATAAGTATGCTATGTGATGTTTTGAGTACACACTTAGTTCTGGTATTCCTAAATTTGGTGAACATTAACGGAGCATGCTACATTTTTCTTCCTTGAATCGATATCGTTAAGCCTTTCTGACATTTGTAGGCTTGGATCAGCTCTGTTCTCCATCTTTTTTGATTTACAAGATAGTGATTGATTATGTAACCCATACTGCTTTCAAAGCTTGTAAATGTTTAGTAATCAATGAATTGTAGCATCTTCTGCTCCACAGGGTGTTTCCCTCTTCCCTGAGCTCACCTTAGGATCCTGTATTACGGTTTCACAGATTAGCCACCCCAGTGAAGCTCAGACCTGCCACTGTCCTTGGAGCAGACATTTAATATATGTTATAAATAAATAAATGGATGCCGCAACAAGATAATATCACTTTGAGCATACTTTAAGAAACATGTTTGTTTTTTTAATGTAATGTTTCTTACTGCTGCGACACACTTTATTCGAGCAAATACCCAGTATGTACCTGGCAGATACCTGGAATGCGCCGCTCCTCACCTCTGACAAGCCCCGTTGCATTTGCCTTCCCAGCCTGGGTTCATGCCTGGCTGATGGGCGGCTGATCTGTTAAATGATAATGATTAGGATTTAATAGGCTGCAATGCTTTGTGTGTCTACCAGATGGCATACATTCATGAATTGTAATGCAGTATATATATATATATATATACTGTGCAGTATTGCAGCCAGCGGGAATAAAATGCTTCAATCCCTGCCTGGAAAATAACTCAATGCACTCGGGCAGAAAACAGTCACAAACCTCAATACACCCGGGTATACCCGAATTCGTGGGACTAGCCGAGCTCGAATAAAGTGTGTCGCCAGTGTATACTTGGGCACAATTGAAACGATAACAGTACAGTGTACATGAACGGGTCAAGATAAAGAAATCCCTTGAAATTTGAGGAAAGAAAATTTCCCCAGCAGTGAAAAAAAGGTTTCTTTACAGTCAAAATGTTGACTGTTCTACTATACATAAAGTCTCTGATGGCAGATTTAATGGCTATCTTTAAGACAAAATTAGATATCTCTTTAGAATAGAAGTACAGGAAGATCCGGCTAAACAGCGGAGCCTTTGAAGGTGGACAGCTCCGTGATGAAAAAAAGGGCGAAATGGCTCAGCCGGTTAAAAACAGGTTTATTGCACTAACAAGATGTGCATAGCAGCAACATAGTACAGAACAGTAACACATTTCATACCCTACTGCACTTTGTCAAAGAGGACCAAGGGATCTCTTTAGAAAGGTATATAGGGATATGTCGAATAAGTTAAAACCTAGGAATGCAAAATATGATTGCCATTACTGGAGTCAGGAAGGAATTTTGTTCCACTTAGGAGACATAATTGACAAATGTTCCACTTAAATTTTTTGTTTGACTTCATCTGGATTAATATAACTATAAATACAGGATGAGTATTTTGCCCAATTAGAATTCACCAAAGGTTGAACTCTGTGGAGATATAGCTTTTTTCAACCTAATCTACTATGCTATTTGTTATGTTACTATGTTAGGCAAAATATTACACTTACATTGCCAGTGTAACAAGTGATATCAATGTTTCTTCATGATCTATAGGAAAATTGCACACTAATGGTTTGTTCTTGTATAACTCAGTGTGGGCCCCTTCACCAGTAACACTTTGGCCACTCAATTATTTTCTCCCTTATTTCTGTTACCAAGTATCTTTGGCAGTAGGATTACAACACCGCAGAATACAAGAAAGTCCTCCATTAACTTCCACTAGTGCTCCATGGAAGAACTCACTAAATTGCTCATTGATTTAAGTGGGACAAAGTAGTATACTAAATATTTCAGAGGCATATACAGCACATTATGCTAACTCTTGCAGCGTTATACTTTATCCCATTACTTGGATCCACTAAAAAAATAAAGGCAAATAATTTAAGGTCAATTAACATTATTCAATAGCTGAATTTTGGCCCGGTACAAAAACCCCCAGTAAATATTAAGAAATGCAGGAGCAATTCACATTTTAATGATCATTTATGTGATTTCCAGAATATATTAGGTCCTGAGCCATCTTATTTTAGCCTTGGACTGTATATCAGGTTTTGTTTCCAGACATAAGCAATTAGAGGATTTGAAAAAAGCACAGGAACGCTCCTAAGAATTGTTCCACTGAGAGAAAAACCTAACAGCACCAAACAACTAGATTCTCCCCTGGCACTACAGTGTACAAGAATTATTGCTTGTCAAGCAAACCAACTAGCAGGTATGTACACATAGTCTTGCAATTAAGTAGTTTAGTTGCAGCATTACTCATTGGATAACAGAAGGTATATTGCTACAACAGTACATCGAAATACAAACGCAAGCATCAATTTGCACACTAGAGTAATCATAATTAATAAATGAAGGGAAGTGTGCAACCCCATAATGAAATTAGAATGGGCTAGTAAACAATAAGGATATTGGTGTAAGGCCACTGCGTAGGCTGCATAACCTCAGCAATCTTGTATGCAACACCATAATGTTTGACCCTCAAGAAAAATTAAAATACATTTACAAAGCAGTATGACACAAGGGCTTTTGTACAGCATGAACTATTATAGTACCAAAGTGTCGAAAGGTCACTACAGACTTATTTTGGAACCAAGAGAGGCTTATCGCTGCTCCTAAAAAAAAATGATTCCCCTGATATTTAGTGCAAGTACTGCAGTGCTGAATGATGTCTTCATTTATTACATTAGCTAGCAAACACAAGGTGCCACGAAATACAATAACTATAAAAGCTACATTCACTTTGCTTTTCACTTTCAGATTTTTCCTACCCTGCTATTTTTTTCTCACACCAGATGACAAGCTCACCACATAATTGTGACGCTGCAAGCCATCAATTACTGTGACAATCTTGGTATAAAAAAAAATACACAAAAGCACCGTCTGTAAACTATAGGGGAAAACGGTGTAGATGTTGCAGATCTTAACTTAATGCGTCACCTGCAGCACCATTATCAAATGATGCCATAAAAGATAATGTCACATAAACACGGAGTGGCTACATTTTGTGTTCTCTTTTCTTTCTTTTTTTTCCCTTTTACAAAGCAATCATCATGAAATGCCATGAAACGCGTGAGTCAGTTTCTTAATGCAATACCCCCCAGGGTACAAAAACTTCTGTTATTTAAATGGCCATCAGGAACTCAGGCATCTATGATTACAAAGCACTTAATAGCAGATCACATCTGCTGGTATTGTGTATGATCTATTAAGCATTAACCAGTGTAATATAGACAATAATAATAAATGTAAAAATCTGTCACACTCCTGCTGTGTGGATGTAGATACACATTGCAATAGATTAGTATTATTGTAAAACTAAATTATAAATGGCATGGGATATCATTAGATTCATGTATAATCTTATTGGGCATAAAACCAAAAGAAATATGGAAAATGTAAAAAGAAAAAGAAAAAAGTTAATGTTTTTACAATATCAATCTAGACAGTCGGGCCGTGATACTGATGCGTTTTATTTGGACAAATATAAAAATATTAATAGATTCTGCTGTCAATCTATGGAAGGGTTTATTGTGGCTGCAACAATGCATGTACAACAATATCAATAAATCATTGTATTGACACTCTAAGGGAAGCATGACTAACTGAAAAGAATTCTGTAAAAAGAAAGCAGCGTGCTGAGAACCTTGTACCTTATGTACAGTACAGTATGTCTTTATGATCAAATCACAGAACCCAGATCACAAGTAACAGGGAGAACATGACTATAGTTTGTTCGGGAATGTCGTTTTAAGCAGTTGTAGTTAGGGAAAGACACCGGATTAAATCAAGCATTAAGAGTTAAAAACATATAAGGAGTTTTAAGGGAAAGGGAGTTTGTTATAAAAGATAAGGCAGACATCTTAAATGTTGGGATCCTTCTAAGTAGCAGTTTTATAGTAGGAACAACTGGCCCTACTTCCTTATTTATACTGAATATATGTACACAATAAATAGAGAGAGCTAAATACAGAAGTATTGTTGACTCAAGTGATAGATATGCAGACTTAAATCCATTTAATGTGACAGCAGCGGGATGACCTTGCCAGAATAACTACCAATGGTAAAATCAATTAGGAAAGAACTAATGTAGTGTGAAAAAAGGAAAGTTGGTGCAAAGCTTGACAGCAAGAGTAGTGGCAGAGGGAGTCGCACGGCTTTGAAAGAATCAAAGGGTGAAAAATAATGGCAGAGCGTCTGAGGTTTATGACGGGTTGGCCAACCTTCTCTGGATATTTAGGAAGTTATCCTACAGGGTTCACAAATTCAATGAGTCCTGTTAAGCTCTGGTCTTGCTAATGGAGCTAAATGAAGTGTTCTACATTAGAAATAAAGGAAGAAAAACAGGAACCTCTGCCATACAGAACAATGGAGGTGAGAGACAATAACTATACAAACAATGCAAAAAATTGGCAATGGTATAAGTCCTACTGTAATATAGTAGGTAAGGACGTCTCTGCCCCAAAGTGCTCTAGTGACACTTATGCTGTGAAAGCTTAAAATATTTATGATTGATTACTATACGATGGTTTGAATTTAAAAATCCCCCTAGGATAGTACAGTTATGGCCTATGGGCATGTGCATTAAGGACCTGATGGAATACTGTACAGTATCCTAACATACAGTAGAACACTGTAGGTTTTTGTTACACACAATATCTACATGCTTTTATAGCTGGGTCACAGAGGATCTATACTTATAGCAAAGCTGCTACAGGTACAACATATATGTTACAACTACATTGAAAACTGGTGTTTATTAATTAATATAACCTACAACAAGTAAAGAAATGACTGCAGATATGAAAAGCCACATGCAGTTCTGTTCACACTTAATAACCATTTACAGTTTGCAATTCACCATCCTGTGGATATTGCTTTTTTTCTAAAGGAGCATTGTTTTTATACTTTGAACACCTTTTTTGATGATTATTACACATAGAAGGATTGCTCAGTAGCTGCAATGTCTATGAATCTGTGAAGAAATACATCAACAAAGTAGAATGATGTGTAAATATTTCAGTAATGTGAAAAATTGACAATATGGCGAAGTGGTATTAGGAAACATTTAATTTTTGCAGTTTTCACACACATTATTTCGCACAGCACACTTACTATTAAATGAAAGAAACACTCTGAATTTACATCCCCACGCCCTGACAGTGAAAAAAATAGTCATATATTTTTAAACAAACTTATGTCTTTAGTTATGCATTTATATATTTTAATTTTTAAAAGTACACATAATAAATAAATATATTTCCATACATGAAGTTCTAGTGTTTTGGCCAATCACAACATGGTCAAGCATACATACAGTAAGTATGCTATATTACAGTATGTAATACACATGTCCACAATTTCCCTATCAAATGTACTTTATATGTATTCCAAATTAAAGTAATTTCATATATATTAAGCCAACATCCAGTCAGTATCTAAAGTGGTAAAGTGTTAATTGTCTATGGAATACTGACATAGAAAACGAGTTACTGCCCATTCACCAGTCTCTTAACTTTCATGAATTTCTCCAACATATTCTAATATTCAGAGCAATTAATGCATAATATAATAGGTTAAGTTCCAGCCAACTGTAACATCTAAATGTATGCAATATTTATGCGATTCATTTCCCTGCTGCAACTTAAGGTGTTGTTGATTTTCACCTTGACAGAGTAGCAATAAAGGAAAGATTATTTTTGCTGTTCCCGGCATTGACATTGTCTGGCATTAGTAGAAAGTCACTGGTGGTCACATTTTAGCACAGTAGGTAACATGACATGTGTGCACTCAACACATTGAGATACACATCGATTACAATGGTGAATTGTGGAGAAAAAACATAAGAAAAATAATGTCTCAATGCAAAAACAAAGAACTCGGATAAATTACCTGTTATTTAAAGCAATAACCCGCCCATTTGATCCCCATTTTTACGTAAGGATGGAAACCAGGGGTCTCCAGAGCTCAACCATGCTATTTTCAGTTCTGGATTACCCCCACTCGCTGGTTTCCAAGACCCTTACTGATAAAGGTACCAGTATCACTTCCTAGTGTTGAAATCCCACGCTTCATTCGGGCCAATAGGAAACTACAATTGATGGTGATGTGGCTTCCTATGTGTCTTCGAGACGCAGAAGATTTTTGTTTTCCCGGGAGGTAACTTTACTGGTAAGTATCTTGGGAACCAGGGCGCCCCTGGATCTAACAATAGTGCGGTTCAGCTCTAGGGAACCACCTTGTTCCCATCCTTTGTTTTTATTTTAAAGGGTTGTTAAAAAAAAAAAACCTAGCAGCTGGAATTGCTGGTTTAAGCTTAAGGGTTAAATGAATACACTTTTTCCCCCCAAAGACAACTGGAGTGTCGCCTGATGATTTCTAGATTTGTACAGAGTCAACATGCAGTGCTGACTGGGCGTGTAGCCATGGCAGATATATCTACAATACCATAAGTGCTCCTCTCCATGATTATTAAGCTTAAGCGTTGACATGCATAATGGTCCGAAGGATCGGGGTACAGGCCCTGAGCACCACTTACACATAAGCAACCTCATTCTAGGAGACCGTGAGACACTTTGGTGTGGCCCCTCTTCTATTGTACGGGGGTAGAGGTGTTACATATGTATATGTGTGTGTGTGTATATATATATATATACAAAATGAAAAGATGTTCAGGGCACTCTAATTGGGCAAGACTAGGTCAAATAACTTATCTTTTAGGAGCAGGGTGCTAGCAGTGTAGCCGGGATCACCATCCAGCGACAATGATAGATAAACAGAAAAATAGGTCCGCAGCACTCTCTGGTAAGTATCCAATGTAAAAAAGGTTTCTTGCATCAAATTAACATCAGGGGTGAAGTACAGGAAAAAATGTAGCAACGTTTCGGACCTCCTGGTCCTTTGTCAAGGGAGTTTGACAAAGGACCGGGAGGTCCGAAACGTTGCTCAATTTTTTCCTGTACTTCACCCCTGATGTTAATTTGATGCAAGAAACCTTTTTTACATTGGATACTTACCAGAGAGTGCTGCAGACCTTTTTTCTTGTGTGTGTATATATACAGTGTTCGACAAACCTATACATTTGCTCGCCCCGGGCGAGTGGATTTAACATCGTGGCGAGCTCCTATTGGCCCAAGCAGCACACGTTTGGTACTAGGTGGCGAGTAGATTTTTTTGTGTGGCGAGTAGATTTTTTGGTGATTTGTCGACCACTATATATATATATATATATATATATATATAATATATATATATATATATATATATATATATATATAGGGTAAGCTCCATGTCGATAGCCACCAGGGAGCGCAGGGCGCCCCAACGTTGCTCCCCAGAGTAGGTGTCCTTACCCTCCTCAGAAGATGATGCGCGCAGCCAGAAATCTGTGGGTTGCTATCCGACGGGACCGAGATCCAGCCCACCTGTGGAGAGACCATCACCGACCGGCAGCTTTAGGCGGATCCCGGATCCCGAGACATAACTCTGACAGGGGGTGGTGCATCCGGAGCCCCACGTCTGAGGAAGACGCCGGAGCTAGGAAGGACACGCCTGCGGTGGATCCGGTGGAGCAAGAGGACATCTCTTACCTGTGAATCGGTGAGGCACCCTCTTCTTACTTCAGCCAGGTTCCTGTTGCGGCCTACGCGGATGTGGTGCCGGGCGGTGCCTTGTTCGGCGCGAAGAGTGGTGATGCACTTCCGGCGCTGCCGTACGTGATGTCATCATCGGCACTGGACCTGTGCCAGCCTGTGGACCTCGCAAGATCAGACATCCGTGATGACATCACCAAAATGGTGCCTGCTAAAGCTGTGGGACCTCGGCCGGGTCCTCCGGTGGTGAGTGCTGGACTGTCCCTTACTGGCTCTCAACTTGTAAGGAATCGGGGGCCATGTCCCTTGCGGCATGACCCCTCCTTGCCCACTACCAGTACTGCACACTACCAGTACTGCAGCGGCTGCTACCCCTGTCCCCCGTTGCTACCCATGCCGCCGCCCAGTGCATATCTTGAACTCTGCCGCCGCCATCTTGGATTCCGGCACTGGTGTTACAGACTCTCAGCTCTGCTCTACTACTTCCTGGTCTCTCAGCCACTCACGAGCAGCTCCTCGACATGTCTCCGACATGCCCCTCGTCCGGATTGGTCACTGTCGCTTTAAATATCCTGCTTTACCTTCACTTCCTTGCTCTGCATAGCTGCTTGCTACCTGTGTTGTCTGGAACCTGTGTCGTTCTCTCTTGTGTTTATTCCTTACAGCTACTGACCCGGCTCGTCTAAATACCCCCTCTGGCTCCTGAACTCAGCTATCCTACTGACTACTCTAACCTCTAAGACCCTCGGACTCTGCTACGGATTTTTACTACGGAACTTTCTATATCCTCAGACTCGGAAAGTACTTGACCATTCTTTATCTACATACAGGCCTGGCCATGCTACTACGCCACATCCCGGACACGCCCCCTCTGCTGTCGGTGCGTATACTCTACATCCCACCTCAGTACAGGGGACTGGTCTGGTCTGCGGGCAGCACAGCGTGACACAACTATACTTGCCCTGGTGTACCAGAAGGGATCGCCGGATCTCTAAGGCCACTAAGTCAACATTGATACCACCACTGTGGGGCCACGGTAAGCCGAAGCCATCGGGCCTTGCCCAGGACATTGTTAGTCCCTAACCACCGGCCTCCAGCCACAGTGTCCCTTCCAAGGCCGCCCTGTTCAGGACAGTGTCATGACCCCCTCCATTACATCCGCTCGTGCTGTGACCGCCACTGCTACACCTGCTGACACCCCCCTATGTGTTGTCACATTACACAAGTGATAATGTGTCCCCTAGTTTCTCAGGTGATTACCGGGACTGGGATTTTGGGGATTTTGCGGCCTGGTCTGATGACACAGAGGGGGAAATACCAGCCTCAAGCTGAATACCTGTTGCTAGGTCCCACCGTTCTTTTAAATCCTTTAGGAATCTCCTTGTTACCCATCTTAGAAGGGTTTTGTTTGTTATCATCACTGTAAGAAGTGGTTGACCCTGTAGTATTATGACTGCTATACCGTGACAGTGGATGCTAACTATGTGATCTGTATGTAACCTTGTATTGTATTTCAGACTCCAGGTTGATGGATGGTACCCCAAATTTGGTTTCCAGTGAGGACATGGGATTTTTCACCTAGGGGAGAGTATAGCCATGGCTTGTTCTGGCTATACTTCTGCCCCCCCTGTCATGTAGGTCCTGGTAGCTGCAGGCTGTGGCAGTCTATTATCCAAATTATAGTCAGTCCAAGTTTCTCCCTCAAGGCAGTGAGATGTGCCTCAGCCCCTCAAGGGGGCTGAAGAGAATACCAAGCAGGCTTTGGAGGCCTCAATTCTGCCAGGAGGCCTAGGCACCATCCAGAAGCCTGGGGGCTTGAGAAAGCATACTACCTCTGTGTATAACATCTGCAGTGGAGGAATAAAGAAGCCCTTTTGTTTTAAATACCCCTCCCTAAGTCTCAGTCTATTGGGTAGGCGTATGAGAGATATGTTTCACAGTGGGGGACTGTCTCCAGTACACCTGGAGCCTGCTGTGAAGGGAGGCGTTGCACCAGATAAGAATCCAGCCTGATGACAACCGAAAGCCTGTCCTATTTCCCCATACCAACGTGGACCCTCAGCATCTCCTGTAACCAACAGGTACTATGCACAATCACCATGACACCAGTAGCAAAGGCCAGATCTCCCAGAGGTGGGGGGGAGGGGGGCTACACAAAATAAACCATATGTGTTGACACACACGTTAAAAAATGTAGCATATTGTGATACATTTCTGGAGATACCCATCTGCTTATCTCAACACTTAGTTCATTTTAAACCATTCCTGAATCCATATTCTTAAAAAGATGAGCTTGCATTTCACGTAGATTACCCCTCTGGATAAGGAGAATAAGGATTAAAGAAATTGGAAATACAATAATCCACAGAATAATCTATTGCTGTTTGGGTTATGTTAGGAAGCCTGATTTCTTTCTTAACCTTTTATGGCATGTAAAAAGAGTGAACAAACTGGTTGGGTTTTGAGAGACAATACCAAATGTAAGAAACACCGTTATAAAGATTCATACATGTGCTGCAAGCATCAAGTCTATCCACATCAGACCTGGCAGCTTGTGTAAATGATAGAAAGAAACACAAACACTGATGCAGCCATTAGCTCAATGTTGCCACTCCCTGAATCACTCATTAATGAAGTACGAGTAATTTCTCCATGGAAAATGAAACACACAGGCTTTGCCTAGGAGAAGTGACTTTAACAAATATTGAATATTGGTCTTACTAGGAAGAACTATGCCTCTGAAGCAGGTGAATCTGGTTACATGACACAGTCAACTCTCAGAAAAGCAGATGATGAGAATTTTAGCTGTGACATAAAACAGCTGCTTAGTGCTTTGACTGTGCAATGATTTTTAAATTACACTTGTTGTTGACTTGCCATTAAAAATGCCATCAGTAACCCCACCCATTGTGTAGTTGAACCCCTGGGTCATGGTTTAAACACAGGGCACTGGCTTTATGAAATTGTTGTTCTTGCAAAAGCGCAGATACAATGCATTTTGTGTTGGAGGTCAAATTACAGTACTGCCATCTTTATGATGAAGCTTTCATCAGTTCCCCACAAAATGTTTACTGGTGATCTAATAAGCACTAAAAGCCAGAAAAGGTTAAACTGGGGAGGTTGATTCACTAAGCGTGAGTACCAAACAGATTTTGCCCATTTAATAAAATGGCCATTAACACAGGGACGGCAGAGAAACTGTAATAATGATAACAGAATTTCAGAGTGCTAATTGTCTTTTCCAAACCAGGTTTAATGTACAACAGAAAAGCATCAACTATCTACAATTTCACCTACATTTTATATGTCCTCCAACTCCCTCCTTCCTCACAATTTCCTACCGTCTTTCTGGCACATCCTAATTATAGCCAAAGAGCCAAAGGGGATCAAACATGACGATTTTATGTGCTGTGTTATTGCATATTATTACATAGAGACTATACCATGTTTTTTTTCTTAGTCTTCCTTTCTAAGTTGTATTTATTTCGGCTATATTGATTTGCACATACACTTAGATGACCCAGAGGTAGAGTTTCTTGAACCACAGCCATTTCTTTTCACAAAACTGAATTACTATATGCATCAGTAATTTAATGCCGAGTTCCAGGAACAAGCGCGATCTTGGATCAAAAACTGCCCAACAAAACATAACAAAAGCAATCTTTGCAGAGACTTGCATAATAGAAAACTCATTTATTACACATGTCAAATAATAGATCAACCATCAAGGTTATGACTCTGCTATCATTTATTGTTATTCATTTCTTCACTTAAGAAATAAACACTGTTAACACTTCACATGCCTCAATAAACACCTTGTATACGATCCCACAATACTGCATTAAATTGGTCACATGCTACTGTTAGGCCTGCATGCCTCTGGCAATCATTTTTTTCTTTGTAATGTACAGATTTTTCTTGTCTTAGCTAGATCTCCCTTAAATTATGCCATTATCACTGTGAAATATTCAATGTGTTTTTTTGATGTCTAAGCTCTATTAACAGACTGTGGCCCATATTTACTAACTTGTGCTATGCCATAAGAAACCTCCGATACCGGAAGAAAGATCGTAAGGCCCAGTCAAGTGTATGTTCTGTAAAGTAGCTTCTAGCAGGAGACTGCGTCTTATGGTATAGCACTACTTTGTAAACATGGCCCTGTGTTTTTACTAAATCATATCACGTTACATAATTCACTAGTTGATAATACCTTCCCTACTAAAATGAATGTCAACAACACATTATAGGAATGCTGTAGTAAGTAAGCACCTTTTCATTGTTGTGTTGACCGTTATCTAAAGGATCTACTACTGTACTATGTTCATATGTATTCATTGCTGTCAATAGCAAACAGTATATTCAAAATAATATTCATTTAAAAAAAACAATGTCAATATTAATATTATGATCCACAACACACAACCTGTCCTTTTGTATTTTATCATTTCATCTATTACTGTCTTATGAAACAATAAAAAAAAGACTGGATTATGGGTTGAAGAGCCATAGTTCTGCATTTGTAAACCTTTAGCCCATTGAACATGAAACCATAACGCATCGTTGTTTGAATTTCCTGATAATTGTACTAATATGTTTTAGAAAATAAACATGGAAATGTGTCATAATAAAACCACCTGTAATCATACTTCCAAAAACAAATCAATGAAAATCATTGTATTATCTAGTATAATTACATAAGTTTATTATTTCAGAATAATACAATTTTGCAACTAAAAATGCAACATCTTTTACAATACATCAGTACTGCTACGTAAGGCCTGTAATATAGTGCGCGTGCGCTACCGTGCGCGTCAATGATAATTGCCTGTGTGAGGCTGACGTTGCTATAGTTGAGACGCACGCGCGCACGTCCGTGAGCGTTGGCACGGCAGATCAGAGGAAATACAAGAAATTTGTATTTTCACGCTATTGCCGCGCCACGTCACGCTGTGAGCCAAACACACTGCGGCCTAACGTTGTGATGTCCGAGCCACGCCTCCTAGCAACGCGCATCACCGCTTGCCCTATAGACACTAAACGTGTATGTCGCGTGCAATGCCGTGCGCGTGCCCGCATTGCGCGATCACGCGGCATGCACGTTTAGTGTCTGTGGGGCAAGCGGTGACGTGCGTGGCTAGAAGGCGTGGCTCTGACATCAACACGTTAGGCCGCACTGTGATTGGCTCACATCGTGACTATATTACAAGCCTAAGTAAATACATACCATCCAACAGCACCTGTTTAGCAGGTACACTATATGGTTTTGTGTTCTGTACGACCAGCTGTATCTATTAAATGTATTTGTGTGTGGTTAAGTGCCAGGTTAGGGGACTTCCATTGACACTGCTTGGAAATAGCTCCATCCAGCAGGAGTTGATAAACTAGAGTGATACCTATGTCTATGTGCAAAACGTTGGCTGGTCTGGTATACCGTATATAATAACTTTGATTGAATTCATTGCAGCATGAGGACTTACCTGAGAACGCATTCAACATTATTAATAATCATTTGCTACACGGCTGAAAATAGCAGCATCTTGAGAGCAGGGGCTAAAGAGTCAAGAAACCAGGTGGTATTGAATAAAGCAACTTATTTGTTTATTTACAGTACAATCTAACCTTGTTTTAAAAACGGTGATCTATACTATATAGATTAGATCTATTAGAAAGAACTAGATTGGTCATCACTAGAGTCTAGGCGCAAAGTTCACCGTGCCTGTCTTGCCTTTAAATTCTTTATGGGAAGCTACCCAGCTATCTGAACAAGCTCCTCATCCCTACCACATGCAGCACTTATCATCTGAGATCAGACTCCAAAAGACTGTTCATGGTCCCAAGACTCAACAAAGTATCCGTCCGTTCCTCCTTCTCTTACCGTGCACCCCAAAACTGGAACAACCTACCAGAGGCTCTCACATCCACCACCAGTTTAAGTTCTTTCAAATCTAAGGCTGTCTCACATTTTAATCTGGTCTGTAACTGTTTCATACGCCCATAATATATATTTTCTTTAACTGTGCACGCAATGTCTTGTATATAATGTATACCCTGTTCATTTATGTAACTGTATTTGTAACGTATTATTTGTCTTAACTCTGTGCCCAGGACATACTTGAAAACGAGAGGTAACTCTCAATGTATTACTTCCTGGTAAAATATTTTATAAATATATAAATATATCTCACGGGTGGCCAACCAGTCAGGTTTTAAGGATATCCCTGCTTCAGCACTGGTGGCTCTAGCAGTGGCTCAGTCGACCTGTTGGTGGTCCTTGAGGACTGGAGTTGGCCACCCCTGATATAAATGGTCTACTCGCCTGTTGTTATACTGTAGCTAAAAAATATGTGAACATTTTTACAAATTACGTCAACTTTTTTTGGGGGGGTCTAATGTTTCAAAGGATTGTATGTTCATTTTATGTTGTGATACTGTGAGGATTCTTCATAGATTAAATGAAATAATAGTGTACCGAACTTTCAAAATGTCATAGGTTTCTTTATCAAGAGTACAGTGATTTAGAAGAAGCCTAGGAGGTTTTGAATGCTCGTTACACTATAATATAATCTACTGCATGAAGAATGCTAAATGTCTCACAACCTACAATGAATCTACATTTCTCCAGGACCAATACTGCTACTAGAACTTTGAACTACATTAAATAATTATATTAAAGTGCCTTACAATTTATTGTAATCGCACTTCTACCACATATAGCAAATATTTACATGATGACACAAATATATGGGGCAATTGATTTTATGAAAATTAACGAATAAATGCAGTAATAAGAGACAAATATTAATGGTGTTCAAGGGTATTGACATTTTTGTGCAGGATAATGTAGAAGCCTCAGGAGATCTAATTTACACTCAAAATGCAAAATTTGCTTTTCATCCCATCTTATCCCTTGAGAGCATTACCTTTAAACTTTCTTTTCCAGTAATAAATGCAGTGGGCTGTGCTGCCAGTATAAGCTAAATCACAGACTAGTATTATTGCAAATGTGGAATTAATACTAAGGTGTATTTGTGTAAGGCTAGTGCACAATTTTGTTAGAGCCATACTAGCAAGCACACTTTAGGGCAGTGTTTTCCAAACCTCTCCTCATGAGCCAGGTTCTAGGAATAACCAATGCACTTGCACCAGGTGAAGGCACTTCTTTTTGCATACTAATAGAATGTTAGGTGGTTGTCTCAGACACCTGGTGTGACCGCGTGTCATGAGGAGAGGTCTGGAAAACACTGCTTAAGGGTAAATTCCCAAAGCTCGGATAACTGGTGTCATAGCTCGATCGGTCTTAACTGCCAATTACTTGAATGGCAGTTAACGGTAACTGAGCTCCGATACCCTTTATCGAAACTTTGTGAATCCATCCCATAGAGAAAAAAAAGGTCTATTTCCTTTTGAAGAGCCATTGGCCCATATCTGCTACGCGGTGCTATTCCATAAGACACCTTTCAGTGATTGAAGATACCTTACTGCCCATCCAAATGCATTGGGTTGTAAGGTGTCTTCCTGCACCAGAGGGTAAAAACGCTCAGTAAATACAGGCCTTTAAGACTTTCACACATCTAATATCATTGTAAACAAACTGCTGATCGAATGCACAATGTCGGTCTTGCTTTTCAGTTTACCAGATGCAGATTAACCTGTTCCATAATGCTGTGTGTGTCATGGCTTTGTGCCTTTGAGCTATGAGGCCACTAATCTCAATAACGTTCATTTTGAGCATCACGCAACAGTGTTTCATGAGCTGTAGCATGTCTAGGATATAACTACCGTACCACACTTTTCATCAGCATACAGAGAAAACATATACTGTATAAATCAGTGTCTAAGCAGGATTGCATTTCTGTAGCTGAAAGTATGATTTCATAAATTAATCCCCGGTATGAAAACTTCCCAAACAATATGAACCTGTAACAACACACAGCGGATATGTGAGAATTGATGTATAATCTATTGATCCAGATGGACATAGAACAAGATACAAGACTACAATTATTATTGATAGGAAAGTTTTGAATACTGTCATTTCTCTTTTACTTAACTGTAAAGCTATTGGGGAGTTTTAGCTGACTGCACACAACTGCAGATCATTCTGGAATTTTTTTCTAAAGAAACGATTTCAGATGGAGGGTCATACAATTGATAGATTTGAAGGTTAATAAATTGGTTAGACAAAAATGTGCCGTTTCATAGTTTTTTTTAAATATCTCCCCACAAAAGATCACACATGTAACTGAATGTCGGTAAGTTTATCATCCAGTTGGAAGATGCATGTTGCTACAGAAGGGAATAAATGATAGAAAGTGTTGTATGTTCTCGTACATAATTACATGATAGTCCTAATACAGAATAACCTCAGGCAAGAGAAATACATACTGTAAGATGTGGTCTTAAAACAAATGTATCAGATAAGGTAATACTTACAATATGCAGCTCTAAGTAGTCACCGAGTCCAGTAGAGCTGTCCACTCGCACCAAAATTGCTTCTTTTTGAGCTGTGCTAAACCCTATCGCCAGTCTGTCAGCACGTGTGCTTGGCCGGTCATTAGGGGGCCATGTATATGTAATTTGTCCACCTCCTTTGCTAAAAATATATGTTGTGCCAGCTGTAAAGAGAAAACAAAAGAAAATGTGTCAAATGATATGCTTGGAAATAGGATTCTAGAATAGAAACAAATACCTACAATTTATGATAATAGACATGAAATTATGTTAATACGTACAAATACTTATTAGAGAAACAGGCATAAAGAATCATATTATTATTTAATAGAATCTACAGTATACCATTACTGTGCATGTTTAATGCTAGGATACAAATATGTTACTTTAAATTTGTCAGCTGTCTTTGAAAGCATTTTACAGCATCTGGAACACACCAATAGCCTACATACTATACAAGTGATTTATTGGGCAGTGCTAAGACGCTCTCGGCTGCAAAATGGTAATAAAATACTCTTATGAAATGCTACTTTACAATTAGTTTAATGTGCCCAACTGTTGTAAGACACCTGTCACTGAAATAATTATGTTTATTCATTCATATATTGTAATTTATGCAAAATATACAAATATGCCATACATTTACCCTTGTTCAAAATGCATGCAGGTCCAACCAGAAGTATATAAATTATAACGAAGGAGAGATGTCTCCATATTATCACAGCAAAAAAAATCAAAACAATGAGTTGGCAATAAAAGTGAAAACTGTATTCTTTTTAAGTTGTGCTGCTCTTTTTGTTTTATTAAAGGAATATGAATATTATTCACAAATGTTGTACAAAGAGAAGCATAGAGGAGCATTCTGGATACTTGAATAGATGTAAAGAACAACGTGCAATATTGATAGCCTTTCTCCTTACATTTGCCAGCATACACTTAACTTTTTATTTCCCCTAAAATACTCCACCTTTGTACTATAACCCGCATCCTACCATCTTTAACCCTTATTATTAAAAATAATAACAAATATTGTATTAATAGTAACAAATATTTTGTTTGAAGATCAATCTTTGCTTCTCGACTTATTGATTTGCTCTTAAATCCATATTATATTAAAAACCAGTATTTCTCTCTGTCAAAGTTTATCCTTGCCTTTCTATGTCCTTAGCGGGACACTGTTCACGTGCTGTGCTCCGCACTGGCCTGTTTCTTCAATGCATTTAGTCTCTCTCTCTCTAATCTCTCCAGTTTCATCTATGGAATTGATTTCCATCACTGTACACCAAGATTAATCCTCGTCTTGAACCAAATTAGTAATTTCATTAGTCACACCATTATCTGTTCCTAATCCAAGCACTATTTATGCTATACAAAATACACTTTCACTGAAAAAACTGTATGATGCAGCATCTGCTTAAATGCCATATCACATTATTTACAGTCTATTTCGATTAGACATCAATGCTTTCCCAAAACCACCTCAGACATGCATTTCCTTAACAAATGTATTAGTGGTCACTGTATTTATTTTGTGCAGTCCTTTGTATGATGTATGTATATCTTTATATAGCACCCACAGATGACAATGCTTGGCCAAAATGATTGGTAGGTATGGGACGGTGGGTCACGAGTCTAGGCTATTGAAATGTTTCATTTAAGAGGTGAGTTTTAGGTTTAACTTACAGTACAGGTGGGGAGAGACTGCTTGGCGTATATAGAGTGTGAAGGAATTCCACAGAAAAGGGGCAGAGAGTGAAAAATGTTTAAGGCGAGAGAAAGCAGTAGAGGGGAAAGGGGTGGAAAGAAGACTATTATGGGCAGAGAGCAGGAGAACAACAGAGACATAACGAGAGATGAAAGTTGATACATTATGTAGGGAGGAGCAGATGAGTTAAGAGAATTGACGTAAGGAGGAGAACTTTGCAGGTGATCTGAAACTTGATGGGAAGCCAGGAGAGGGATTTGAGGAGGAGATGAGAAGGGACTATTCTGGGAGAAAGTAAAATTATTTTAGCAGCAAAATATTGGATAGATTGCAAAGGAAAAATTTGTGAGGTAGGGACGCTTGTTATCAGAATATTACAATAATCCATATGGGAGAGGATAAGGGCATACATTAGAGTTTTAGCAGTAGATTGACAGAGGAAATGACAGATCTTGGATACACCCCAAATCTTGCATGATGTGCAGGACTTTGTATGATGTGCAGAACGATGAGTGGAGGGTGGTATCATGTAGAAAAAATACTTTCCTAAAAAATTTCAAGAGCTAATACTAAAAGAAAGTTGGTAGAGCGACGCTCAATAACCATGTGTACAAGCAGGCATCTTGATAGTTGAGAAAAATAATCCAAAAGTAGGAACACAGTATTCAATCCATAAGCTCACGTATATACCATAATCATATAAGGGGGGGCAAAAATAGAGACCTAGCGGTCAGTCTGCCTGACTACCGCAAAGATGGTCAAAAATGCACACCCCACTTAAAGCAATAACATCCCCATAAGGGTTTTTGGTAATAAAATAAGGGCTAATGCCCATTACCTGCCCTGGGGGTATACTGAGGTCTGGAGCGCCGAAGCCGGATGGTGGTTCCTCTGCGTGCAATCCAGGAGTGTTGAAGCAATAGAAGTGAAGTAGAGCAAAGGTGCACTGCAACTGGAGAAGTACTTGGAGAAAAAATAATGGTCAAACTCCAAAATAAAATAGAGAGTATTTAATGCGTAAACTCACAAAAAGATGAACATAACAAACGCACCAACGCGTTTCATCCCGCAGGACTTTATCAAGGTGTATAATTAGACACATACATTCTGCCAGATATAGCCCAGAGTTCGCGCCAAAAGTGACTTTTGTGGCGAACTCTGGGCTATATCTGGCAGAAGGTATGTGTCTAATTATACACCATGATAAAGTCCTGCGGGATGAAACGCGTTGGTGCGTTTGTTATGTTCATCTTTTTGTGAGTTTACTCATTAAATACCCTCTATTTTATTTTGGAGTTTGCCCATTATTTTTTCTCCAAGTACTTTTCCAGTTGCAGTGCACCTTTGCTCTACTTCACTTCAAGAGCTAATACTAGCAGGAATAAGGGATTTAAATAGTTCCCAATCCTTGCTATTCTCTTCCTATTAAAATATATGATCTTTACCCTACACTTGTATGCTGTGCTTAGCGCTAAGTTGATTTTGGTTGATAATTCACCTTTAATATATCTATACTGGTATATTATAATACAATATGTACACTTAGTTCAGCACAATATTATAATATTAAATACATAACAGAAACTTATATATAAGGTTTAACATCATTACCAGTGTAAGACTTAAAATGCATATCATTAGCAAATACATTAATTACATCTACAGAAGATGTAGCAATAATTTCTGGCAATATAGTTTTATGTTCATGAACCAACAAATTCAGATAATTCATGGCAAATGCTCTTTTCTTATTGCTTCTTCCTCCAGAACCTATTTTTTTTTTTTGAAGATTCACTTTCATTTTCAGTACAAAGAATCGCAGAACATGTGCTTATTTAGTTAGGGTTTCTTAAAACAAGTCCCATTTGGAGAAATAAACTCTAATCAAAAATAAGAAGTTAGATTTCAATAGTCCATTAAGGAACACATAGTGCCGATCAAATGTTAATTAGTTCTAAATGTCTTCATTACATTGTAAAACATAGCAAATCAGTCAACAGAGGACATGGCAATTATATTTCCTGAATATCAAGAACAAAAGAACACACTTGTGAAGATTATTTTATAAATGTTAAGGTTTTTAATTGAACAGATCTTACTTTTAGTAGAGTTTATAGCTATGACAAGTGTGATTCTTAGACCAGAAAACTGAATGCCACCAGAACATACAGTAATTCATGAGCAATTTTCCTACACTCTGATAAACATTTTACTATAATAAATAAAAATACATCACTGACAATGATTGTCTCATTGTGCCTACATAGAATTTCCAAAACACTAGTACAGTACAATCTAAATATGTTCTTCATATGAGCACGTAAGCAGCTGCAATGAACAGGCATATGATTGTGTATTCATCCCTATTAAACATGTCCAAATGTCTTGCTGTTCGCTTCACCAACATTTTTGAGAATTGTTCTAGAAAATTGGACATATTTGCATATTATTTGCATGCCATCAACACTTATGTCCATTATAGTTAACACAATGCTCTTTACGGGAGAAAATAGGGCTTAACATTGTTATTATTTTATTTTATTGTCCTTTGAATATACACCATTAGTCATAAAGTGATATTAGGTCACAAAGTAACTTAACAGTGCTGTGTGGATCTGGGCCTTAGAGGGGTTGAGGTCTGTTGTTCATCAGGATTCTTCCTCACTGTCACTGTGTATCAATTAGTAATCAATCCCCATCAAGCATTAGATGCCTGAAATAAATATTTCCATCCATAAACACCACACACCCAATATCACTTACTACCAACGCAAACTTCAATAGACTAATAGGCTTCCAATGAATGAGCTTCAGATCCGAACACACGCTAATATATCCTTGCCCTCGTTACTAGTTTTAAATATTTGGGCACATGGTTTGACTCCCATTTAACATTTGGGTTGCAAATTGATACTCTGACATCCAAAACCTATGCCAAACTAGGTGTACTTTATAGGAACAAATCCACCCATAGACTTAGGTGTGGTGGTAGAAAGCACATTGCACAGCAGATCATAATGGCAATTATAAACAATGGGGACATAGTATATGACACAGCACGCCAAACTCACCTTTGAAAACTTAATAACCTCTATAATTGAATATGCCGTTTTGTTCTCCAATGCAACCAGCACACATCACTGCAAAATGCTCAAAGAACTAGATTGGGCATCACTTCAGTCTAGGCGCAAAGTTCATCTTTGCCTTCAATTACTTTCTGGGTAAGTTACCCATCTATCTGGACAATCCCCTACCTCCTCACCCCTACCACATGCAGCACTTATCATCTGAGATCTGACTCCAAAAGACTGTTCATGGTCCCAAGGTTCAACAAAGTATCCGGACGCTCCTCCTTCTCTTACCGTGCACCTCACAACTGGACCAATCTACCGGAGACTTTCATGTCCGCTACCAGTCCAAGTTCTTTAAAAACTAAAGTCGTCTCACATTGTAATCTGGTCTGTAACTGTTACATATGCCTACAGTATAACATACATTATCTTTAACTGTACATGAAATGTCTTGTATATAATATATAACCCTGTTCACTTATTGCAACTATGTATTTGTAACCATGTATTTGTCATCATAACTCTGTGCCCAGGACATACTTGAAAATGAGAGGTAACTCTCAATGTATTACTTCCTGGTAAAACATTTTTTAAATAAATAAAACAGTAAATCATTAAGTACATTTTCTGAAGAGGGTACTTTTCTCACCAGAATTGACAGTAAATAATATGTTTTTAAAGCATGATAAATGTTTACACATGTATGAGTATTACATGATGTATCTGTATGTGCCTTTCAGCTATGCTCCAATAGGAGGTTGGTGGCCTTTTTCCATTAAAAAAAAGGTGAGTGAGACAAGTGGTGGTGTGTCACTGTCATGAGTCTGTAACTCTACCTTCAATGTCAAGAAAATAGATCAGTCTCAGACCCAAGTGACCTGAAAGTGGATAGACCACATGAATCAATAAGTATTAATTCACTAGGCACACAATGTAAGACTGGGGTTAATAAGGGCATCCTGAAGTCACAGTCAACCTCCAAAAACCTGGAAGCACCTTACTGAAAAATATGCTGCCATGTTATGGCTCAGTACTTGTTTATCATAATGAGTGTCTGGAAAATTCTGTTACTTTAAAAAAAAAAAAAAAATTATTTGTCAGTAATTTCCATTTTTGGACTGCAGACATAAACAGAATTATATAAACAAATACATCACTCACAATGTTTGCCTCAGGATGTCTATATAGAATTTCCCAGCACTAGTACAGCACAATACAAATGTTTTCTTCTTGTGAGCAAGCACACGGCTACATTAAACATGCAATTTGATTGTGTGTTCATCCCTATTAAACCTGTGTGAATATCTCACTGTTTGCTTCACCAACATTTTTGTGGATGTTTCAAGAAATTTGTATATGTGGGAAGATTTTTATGCAAGTATGTCTTACGTCACGTGTCTACACCGGCAGATAAGTGCAATTGTCTGCTATACATTTGAGCAAAGCTACTTCTAAGGCAAACTGCATCACTGCATACAGTGCAGAGGCCTGTGGGTGACCGGAGATTAAGGAGAATGAGGAGAGGGGGGATAAAGACTGATGTGGCTGAACGTAAATTATAAAATGTAAAGATGAGAGAGAAGAATTGAAACAATGTGAAGGAAATACAGTGAGATAGATGTGTCCCTGAATTCCAAAGGAAACTCTTTAGATTACATGTTTTTATAGTCTTCTTGTCTGAGCTTGCATGCTATATTCCAATATCTGTTGTGAGTAGCAAAGGTCACAAATTTATGGATCAGAAGCAAAGAAAATTGATGAGTAAAGAGAATTAGAGCAGAGAGAAAGATTGAAGAGGTCTCGACCACATGTGCAGAACATGGGTTTTACAGGGTTGAATTACCCACAGAGAGCCCTCATTATTTGATGATCTAGAATTATCTGATTGGAACCAATTAGCAGAGACTTTAGCTGATATTCCATCTCAAAAGCTTGTTGGGGTTTAAAAGTCAATTTTTTCTTATAAACTGAAAAAATAATTCTGTTTTCACAAGTTTTCAGGAACATGGAGATTATATAAAGATATATGGATTGCTCTGAATTATTAAAATGCAAACCATTATTACCATAATACTAATATTATATGGGATAAAAGGGAGCTAGTGCTTCCATCTAATTATTTCTTCTCACCTGGGTAAGGCCTCTTTAAAACTACATGCCTTACACAAGGCGGAGAGGTCTTTTAAAAAATCTTTTATAACAGTTTGTATAATTATAGAAGTGTCTTTTTATAAACCTAATAAGAAGGCAAGGTGAGAATCTAAACTATAAAATAGTTTCATGTGCGTTATTTTTATGAAGCTGCATTCAGGGCCACCAACAGAAATCTTTGGGCACAGGACGTGTAAGGAGCAGGGCCTCCCTCTGCTGCATAGCGTCACTGGGGGTCTGCGAGTAGGAGGAGGAGGGAGGGTATAGGCCGGAGGCGGCTTGGCAGAACGTATGAGACCGGGGGGGAGGGGGAGAAGGTATTGGCCTGAGAAGGAGAAGGTTTTGGCCTGGTGAGGGAAAGAGGTATGGGCCTGGAGGGTGGGAGGAGGTCTGATCCACCAGGAAGGGGGGGGGAGAAGGAGGACTTACCTGTGGCCTGCGAATGGGCCTACCGGAGGCCAACAGAAGGGGGGCCTGGGCCTGGGGGGTGGCATCCACCAGAGGGAAGGGACTCACAGGCCCATGGATGGGACTGCTAAAGACCGTGCAAAGCTGCGTTAGGGACCTGGGCATGAGGGGTGGTATCTGGTGGAGGGACTCGCAGGCCCATGGGTGGGCCTGCAGACTGGGCATAGCTACAGAAGGGGCCTGGGCATTAGGGGTGGCAACCGGTGGAGGGGCAAGCAAAAGACTGCAGAATAACAGAGGCCCAGGTCTGAGGGGCAGCGGCCTCCTTACGGTAGGCTCGCCGTCAGGGCACCGGGACAGGAGTACCGGCTGTCCCCCTCCATGTTGGCGGTCCTGGCTGCATTTGAATCTTAAGTTGTACATATGTTTGTACCATCTTTTCTAACATTGGGCAAACAGATTAGTGAATATACCGTAACATTTTAGGATGCAGAAAAAATATAGAGTACCTTCAGGGATGGAAAATTCCGGGCACCTAAAAATTTCTCCCCTGGCGCCTGTGCAGTGCACAGTGATGACTGACCTGAATTACAGGTCACATCACCGACGTGCAGTTCAGGTAGGGGAGGAAGATAGGAGAGCAGGAGGCATCATTTGCATGAGAATTGGGGGTGGGACTAAATGGTGTCCTTGGCAACAGTTAGCCGGAGACCTCCCTACACTCAGGGGTGGGGGAGGAGTGTCTGTAGTGTCTGTATGAGAGAGAGAAATCATGTGTCTGCATGAGAGAGAGAGTCTGTATGATGTATGACAGTGTGGCTGTGTGAGTCTGTATGAGAGGGAGCATGTATATCTGTGTCTATGTATGTGTGAGAGAGTAAGTGTGCCAGTGTGCCTGTCAATGACAAATTCTGCACTGTTATTTTGATAATAATAATAGCATGTTCTTGTATAGCGCTGCTAGTTTAATATAGTGCTTTACAGAGACATTTTGCAGACACAGTTCCTGCCCCATGGAGCTTACAATATATGTTTTTTGGTGCCTGAGGCACAGGGTGATAAAATGATTTGCCTATGGTCACAAGGAGCCAACCCCAGGACTTGAACCAAGTTCCCCTGCAAACTCAGTGCCAGTTAGTGTCGTTACTCACTGAGCCACTCCTTCTCCCGTAAGTAATAGCAATGATGCAAAAGTTGAGCATTGTCTGAAGTGCCATTAAAAAGTAACAGTAACGTGCTGGGTTTTAGGAGCACAGCATTCTGGGAACAAAGCTCTTTGGATCCCGTCTCAGCATTTTAACATTTGTGCTATTTTAGTGATACAATAACTTAGACACAATGTGATCCGTTTATTAAAGATGCTTTTTCAGAAATAAATAAATAATTAAAGGTATGAGCTATTCAGTAAAATACCATCTCATGTTGACCTGGAATTCATTTTAACATGAGCAAGACTAGACTCAGATTTATACCTCCCGAGATCAGCAAAACACTATGAATATTTTCAAACATTAAAACACAATCATATATGCTTTGCATTTTGAAAGCCTTTCTTGCAATATACTAAATGACATTCACTTTCATCTAAAATGATACATGAGAACAACATAAAACTACTCTCCTTTAATGCATCATCAATAAAACATCTAGCACTATTTAGTTTTCATTGAACTCTATTATTTGTCATCCTACAGTAGTGCACTGTGAAATGACAGTCAATTAACTGATCATTGATTAATTATCCCATTGATCTGTTTCGATCGCTGCATCGTGAAATTATGCTGGCAATGTAATGCATGTTTCAAATCCAAGACTCGGTTCAATAGTGTAGAGGAAACATTAAATGACTCAGAACTCGCATTATGCGGGTATAGGGAAAATGTTCATCTCGCTTCCCTTTCTGACAGATAAGGAAGCTGCTGATAAAAAGAAGATGAAAATCAAAATTAAAACTGTCAATATTCGAGGAGTTTTGTTTTATACCCACAAAACATTTCAGCTGTCTCGAGTTTTACCAGTCATTTTTACCAAATAACAAGCTGCTATTTATTAAACACATAAAATATTATGATAAAGATTTGCTATTGCTTGCATTTATGGAGTAAAAAAAAGCAAAGAGATTGCAGCACAATCTTTAACAGGGAGAAATAATAGTATTTTTTTTTTTATTTGACTGCAGTACAATTCAGTTTTTTTTTTCCTTTTAGATATGTGAAAATTGAATATTGCATTTTAAATGTCACATTTTTCAAAGCCAGTAATGATGTGTTGCCATTCATCGCCGTCTGAGCATGCTACTTTTATTGCAGAAGTTGCCTACGTCACAACAAAGAAAGTTGTTTTCTTGATTGTTCAGGACATTCAGCTGTATATTTCTGCCCGCGTTTTCTACAGTAAAATCTACCTGGTAAAACCTGTCTTGTGTAAGACTTTAATGAGCTACGTAAAGCAATGCTCCCTCGGTCTGTAAAGATAGCAGAACTCTGTACAGGCATACCCCGCTTTAAGTACACTCACTTTAAGTACACTCGCGAGTAAGTACATCTCGCTCAATAGGCAAACGGCAGCTCACGCATGCGCCTGTCAGCACGTCCTGAACAGCAATAACGGCTCCCTACCTGTACCGAAGCTGTGCGCAAGCGGGGAGACTATAGAGCCTGTTACAAATGCGTTATTTACATCAGTTGTGCACGTATATAACGATTGCAGTACTGTACATGTATCGATAAGTGGGAAAAGGGAGTGCTTCACTTTAAGTACATTTTCTCTTTACATACATGCTCCGGTCCCATTGCGTATGTTAATGCGGGGTATGCCTGTAGTTCTCATAAAAATCACATGCAAGGAAGGCACACGTTTCCCAAGCCAAATAGCACAGGGTGATGTAAAAAAAAAAGAAAAAAAAAGGAGAATATGTTAATAACTGTCTTTATTTTGCTTTTTTACTTTGATCTGCTTAATTGTCTTTTCTTGTATATGAACACTTTCCAGAACAATTGGTGTACATAATAAAATATACACGGCATTACAATATTTTTCAATCGTAACATTTATATCACTAGATATTTACAAATACATTTTTCTTGCTGATTGGTTTTACTATAGTTGGTTAAAACGATGAGGTTTTATTTTTAACCTATTCAAATTGCAAACTGACGTATAAGGCTACGCTTATAGTGCCGGCGACGGTGAGGTCAGGCTGCGGTCGCTGGAAAAATCAAATTGAGATGACTTCCAGCGATCGCAACCAAGCCGCTGCTCTGTCTCATCGCGCTTACTGTGGCTGCGGCCCCAGTACCTTCTACAGCGCACGCCTAGGCATGCGCTGTGCGTACAAGCACCGCCCCCCGATCAGACGGGGCTCAGTACTTACCTTGGCGCGCATTTAGCAGCCGTGCTCTCCGACGAGTTTTTGTAAATACAACAAAATTGTATTTACAAGTTGCGATGGAGGGGTGGCCACGCCCCTGTCAGCGGTTCAGCCGCGTGGTCATGGCCACGCCCCTGGAAAACCCCAGCCACGCTCCCCCATCGCAAACTCCTCCATCTTCTCACAGATTGTGGGGAAGCGCGTGCTACAGTAGCCTAAAAGCGCATGCGGCGGCTGCAATGCACTTGTGTCGCTGTCACCGGCACTATAAATGCAGCCAAAGGCATTTTTTTTTTTTTATAAAAACGTTTTTGCTGCTAATGGCCAAAATAAAAAGAATTTTATACACATTTCTGAAGCTTTATACATAGGGGGAGATTTACTTTTCTCTGATATGGGTAAAATGTATGCATGGCTTTGTAGCATGCAATTTCTTCCCTTTAAAACATGCCAATGGAAATAATGTAGCATTTTAATACAAACATGATAAGTCAATCTTATCCCATATTGGAGAGCACATTAGCATTTGAATGAACCATAACCTAAAACTGACTGAAAGAACATCTTAAAGCAGCAATACTACAGTCCCTTTTTTTTTTATGTTCATATGTAAATCATGTGACAATGTATAATTCTGCATTCTTACCTAAGCTGGCAATCGTTTGGTGCTGCTCTTATAATTCTGCAAAAATCCTGATTGTGTGCCTAATATAATGTTCGCCTATCAGTTCCAGTCAATTCTTCAGTCAGTGTAACTCAGCTGCTACACTGTATCCGGATATTACTAAGGTAACATTGACTATTGTTACAGTTTACAGCTCAAACTGCTGGGAATATTGGCAACACATTATCACAAACAGGAAAGTTAAAAGGGAAGGGCAGTGGGAACAGCACTAATGCATAACACATAAAAAATTAGTGACAACTAGACAACTAATAAATATTATTAAACCCATAATATTAAGGTGAAGGCAGCCTGGAAAAAAATTGGTGACACAAACCAAAAAACACAGTGAAAGTCACTAATTTTTTATGTGTTATGCATTAGCGCTGTTCCCACTGCCCTTCCCTTTTATCTATTTGTAACACTAGTGTAGCAGATTTTGCACTTTATATATCACGTGTTATCTTACATTGTTCACTTCACGTGTTTTATATTAATTATTCACTTAAAATGGATTCATTGTTTCATTTTAGAACACATCGCAATTATAATGCTGATCAAATATTTGATGATCCAACATCGGTTCCATTAGTGGAAACTGATTTAAGTGACTTTCGTCCACTTATTAAAGAACTAGAAAGGTTGTTGATTAATGAGACGAGACAAATTTGGGAGACTACAGCTCTTACCAAATACATTGAACATAAACGTATACCACGTGGTTTGAGATTTAACAAACTCCCCACGATTGATGCAACTAATGAGAAGTTTATGTTGGAATGGAACAAAATTCAAGATCAATGTTCCAATTCATTAATGTGTTTATTGGTTTCCCATCGCAAATAAATTTTGGTTGCATTGGATGAACAAATTACCGATATTCAAATCAAACTTGAGTCCTTTAAGGGCAATAGTGAGCTTTTGTCACTTGAGCCTGATATCAAGAAAAGGTTGGTAAAATTGGAAAAGGATATTATCACCACTAAACAGCAGAAATTTATCAGGGATAAATTGGATTATGAGTCAGGTAACTATAAGAGTTGGAATAAAAATTCAAAAGATAATATTGATAAGTCTAGTCATAAAAAAAGATCTAATAGTAGGAATAAACATCCTCCACAAGATAAATATAAATATAAAAATGACAAGACCAACAATAATAATAATAGAATTACACATTCCAGTAATAACTCCAATCAAATTCCAACTAAACCTGACTCAGGGTCCCTTCCAAATTTACCAACCAAACTGCCAGTACACAACAAGCAGCAATTCATTTCACAGCGTGTGTCCAAACCTAAAGCCATTAATCCATCTTTGGCCCAGGCAGACGACATTATTACTTACAACCAATTTCAGGTACTATCTGAGAAGGATTGTGATGAGGATGAGGAGATTAGTAGTTACGAGTCTTTACCAACACAGGTTAACAAACAGGCGTTCTCTTTTTTAGAGTGGCGCAAGGAGAGGGAGCACATCTTTCCGGAGGTCAAGGTCACCACGATATCCAAACCCCCTTTAGATTTAGTGCTCCTAAGCAGCAAGAAAAAAAGAAAAAACGACGTAGAGGACAGAGAGGAGGCATTAATAGGCGAAATAGAATTAGAAGAAGAGATGTAGATGGGTCTAACATCTTCAACATTAGTAAGTACCAACTGACCGAAGTAGAGAAAAAAGTTTTAGGAAAAGGATTAACATTCGCACCTGTATGTGGGCCTAATAGCTTTAATATATACATTGATGTACAGAAATTTGCCAGGAAACTGGCACTTAAAAAATATTTCATCAATGATGCTATTAGCAGTGTAAGTAATCAAACTTCCACAAACCTAACTAATTTATCTACTACTACACCGCCTATAAATAATGTTACAAAAACCTTCAAAAAAACCTCCACTTTTAACCCTAAACACGCACAGGGACATTTTGTGACCACCTTCATTGATCTTGTAACCCAAGATCTGGAGACCTCTAGTCGCAATTTCAAGATCCGTCAAGATAATTTGAGCCTTCAAGAAAAACAAGCATTGGTTCAATTGGAAAGTATTCATTCCATAGTTATAAAACCTGCTGACAAAGGGGGCGGTATAGTGGTCATGGATAAAGAGTATTATATCCTAGAGTCTGATAGACTTCTTCAGGACTCGGCCACTTACCTCCCCCTTTCTGCGGATCCTACCCCTAACTTTCTTGCAGAACTCTCCACACTATTAGAACAGGGGGTTGCTCAATTAGCTATTTCTAGGGATGAATATGATTTTCTATTACAAGCTCATCCCCGCATTCCCTTGTTTTATATCATCCCCAAAATTCATAAAGATCTTCACACCCCACCAGGTAGACCCATTATATCTGGGATTGGTTCGCTTACATCTAATTTATCTCAATTTATAGATTATTATTTGCAACCTCACGTTTCCCGTCTTAGGTCCTATCTACGCGATACCACCCATGCGCTTCAGGCATTGCGCGGTTTGGATTGGTAGCCGGGGTATGTATGGGTCACCGCCGATGTAACATCTCTATACACGGTGATCGACCATGCCCTTGGCTGCCAGGCCATACATCGCACGCTGGATAAGGATGATAGTATGTCATCAGTTTTAAAGGATTTTGTTACAGATAGTATACATTTTATTTTAACTCATAATTATTTTTCGTTTAATTCTAGATTTTATTTACAGGTATGTGGCACAGCCATGGGCACCAGGTTTGCTCCAAGCTATGCCAACTTATTTATGGGGCAGTGGGAGGAGGACTCTATTTGGAATAACTGCCCCTTTGGAGCAAACTTGGTGCTCTGGCTTCGCTACATAGACGACATTTTGTTTGTGTGGAATGGCAGCGTAGAATTATTACATTCTTTCATTTCGTATCTTAACAACAATCAGCTCAATCTAAAGTTTACGTGTCAATTCGATCCTAGCTCCATTGACTTTTTGGACTTGAACATTAGTTCTGCCAATAATCAAATAAGCACAAAAACGTACTTCAAAAGTGTACAAGCCAATAATTATGTAAAGGCCACCAGTCAGCACAATCCTCAGTGGCTGCGTAACATTCCTAAAGGCCAGTTTATTCGCCTGAGGCGTAACTGCTCAGATGATGAGGTTTTTGCGTCTCAGGCGAATGAGCTTAAGAGTAAATTTTTGGATAGAAACTATTCAGAGGATTTGCTCTCAGAAGCTATGGCAGAAGTTCATGGTATTGATAGGGTTGGCCTTCTAGAATATAAGAAGGATAAAGGAGAATCTAACTCTAACAATGCGGTCTCCTTCATAACACAGTATAATTCTATGGCTCCGCAAATTAGGAAGGTTTTGTGCAATCATTGGCCTATCCTTTTAAGAGATCCCGTTTTGTCTCAAATTCTCCCCCCAAAACCAGCTGTTATTTTTAGGAAGGCCCCCAACCTGCAATCCAGATTGGCTCCTACTTGTCCAAATTTATCTAAGGGGTCTGTTTTGGGGAAACAACCAAAAGGTTTTTTTCCTTGCAGCAGTTGCACTGCTTGCAAATATAGTTCTAAACAAAGTGTGTTTAGTTCCAACGTCACCAGTCAGATATATGATATACGTTCTTATATCAACTGCCATTCTGTGTTTGTAATATACTTATTGCAGTGCCCGTGCGGGCTACAATATGTAGGCCGCACAGGGAGGTCTTATCAGAGACGTATATACGAACACGTATACAACATCAAAAGAGGTCTTACTACACATAGTGTGTCCCATCATTTTTTAACCCATCATCACCAGAACCCTATTGGTCTTAAATGTCAGGCCATTGAAAGTTATCCAGGTAATTGGAGAGGGGGAGATAAAATTAATGGTATCAGTAAGCGTGAGTCATATTGGATATATGAACTCAAAACGCTATCCCCTAATGGTCTTAATATTGAATTCGACCTAGCTGCATTTTTGGTTAAATAGTGAGGGTTTTTTCTTTTGAGACCTTGCAGTAATGCCCCCTTTTGCTGCTTGTTGTATATTGGTACAGGTTTTCTTCCATGTTTTAAGTCTCTTGTTATGAGTAATCCTATGAATGTTTTCTTTGTGTACTGTTCCTTTAAGAACGGGTGTTTTATGTTTATATATATTTATTTTTTATTTTTATTCTCATTTGTTTGTATATATATTTCTTATTTTCATTTATTGTAAGGTTTATGTTATCATCACTGATATTAGTCTGCTTATTGTGAGTGTATTTTAATATTGTGTTTTAAGCTAATTAGCTAATTTGTGTTTCAGTATAAATGTACTGCCACTTGTCTATTTCCCATCATGCCCCTGACGAAGTGACTGACGTCACGAAACGCGTAGGGTGGACTTTTTTCTCTGGCATAGACACTTTGGCTTCCCCCCTGATAGCCCGTTCCTCTTTTGCCCGTGGCTTTGGTTGTCTGAGCCCCTAGCAGTTGCGTGTGCCCTTCCCACATCCTGGCTACCAGTGGTGACGTCAGCGTATATCGCGAGACCTTCTGGTCTGCGTGACTATCCCTGGGAGTCCTTCGGCGGCACTGAGCCTGGGCGGCTTCCTATCCCAGAGCTCATCAGCGTTGAAGACAGGTGTGGTGGCTGGCGGCGTGGAGCCTCAGCGTCTGGGCTTCCTAACTGTGCAGGATATACAGGCGATCGAGCGGTATCATCTTCCCTCCAGGCACCGGAGCGTTCAGTGGTTTTGAGCTACAGGTTTATATTTATTGGCTTTGCTGTAAGTAGGGTTTCAATTTTAGCCCCATTGGATGCCATTACTTTAAATAGTGGTTTTTGCCCAACTAACATATGTTTGTTGTTTTATAATATTTAATTATTTTATTAAATTGCTGTCTATTATAGCTTACTTTATATCAGTGATTTGTTATTTGTTGCACTATGATCTTTTCTCTTTTTTTTTTCTCGTTCATGTTGTTGTCTTACATGTTTGTTTGTTTGAGATTACTTTGAGGACACTTCCCTGGAATTCATCCCAGCCGTCTAGATTGGACTATATTTGGTCAGAACTTTATTTCTTTAAGGCGCCGGTTCATCAGCTTTCACAAACAGGAAAGTGTTACAAAGATCTTGAATTGCACAAATGCTTGAAAGGTGGGCTAAATATGCTATAGAAATCAAAGGATGCTCAGTATATTAAAACTAATTAAAAATGGCATTGAGTTGAATTTAAAAAAAAGAGAAAATGAAAAACAATCACTATTATCTAATACTACAGACCTGATTTATTTGAAAAAACAACAACAACATACGATTTCACATGTTTTGCTGCTTTAATGATTCAATAGATTGTTATTGCAGCTGCTGGTGGGTACACCAGTGTGTCGCCCCGCCCCCTTTCCACATGCTGTTAATGCCATTACAATGGCGTCTGCTCCCACTGGCGCATTCAGCAGGTCCCACTGCAACGCGCAAGTGAAAGCAATAAGGTCTGCCAGATCTATACATCAATAGCATTGTTTCATTTGCAAGTGATATAGATCAAAGATATTGAATTGCATGTACATTAAATGTGCTGTGTATAGTCATGTTAAGAAGTGTAGCACATTGGGCAGATTTGTGCAAAAACAACTGCCATAAAACAAGTGCTGCCACTAATTGGCACAGTCGTTGGTATTCTCAGCAATACCTTAATTATCAAAAAGTCTAAATTAGCATTAGCCTCCTCGCTGTGATTCTTTTTTAACTCAGAACTGTGCAAAGATCTGGAAATTCGAGTGCATTCCCATCTCTGTGCATGGACAGAGGACTTCGGGTCCCAGTCTGCCACTCCAGTGCTCAGAAAATTGTCATTTTAACAATTGAATTGTTCGTGTCATCTGTAAAGATGACACATTCATCAGAACATATTACAGTGATTTCCCAGTAAACACAAAATTACCATTATACACCTCTTTCTTGATTATTCTGGTTACTTGTGTTGTGAGCATTCTTTGCTGGCACAAATTTCTTTATTGCCTTCATTGGCTTCTGTGACTTTCACACGCTGATTGCTTCAGCAGTAGAGGGTAGACATTTATTATTCTATGATTAAGTGACAACTGATTTCAAACTGTGGACTGGCATACAAAAGGTACACAGCTTTTCCCCTTTCTTGGCATTAGGAACATTGTTCTCTGCATATTGCTATTTGAAAGTAAAAACATTCAGACACACAGCAGTGACGGAATGGAAGAGAAAAGAGGCAATTATGTGTTCCGTTTTTGACTCTTTTAAGCTGATTCAAAACATTTAACCCAGACCTACCTAGAATAATAGGCAACACATGAATCTCAATACGTTGCACCTCTCTGGCTGCAAATGGTACAAAGCTATTTTCTATTTGCTTGCAAAAAAACATGCAGTGCAAGAGAGTCCTTTGTATTCACAGGACAGCACCCGTATATAAACCACAAACCACGTTTAGACTGCAATCTTTAAGGGCAAAGATTTCTAAATTATACTGTTCTCATTCATTCTAATCCACTGCATTACTTTAACAGTAAAGCACTGGATATATTGCCTGAGTGATAAGAATACATGCATAATAATAATACAAAAAAGGGGGAGAAGTATTAAGTCTATTTACATTTGTAACTTAGATGATTAGATTTTCACATTTAACACAACCTGTTAAATGTAAACACACACACACACACATATAAAAGCAAGGCAAAATGGCTGCACACATTGAGTAGAGTGCCTGTACAGGCAGAGTTGATGCAAGGTAAAAAGGGAGTCATTGTAAGTCTATAAGGATCACAGCAGTGATCCAAAATACAAGCACAGCACATTAGTGAAAAAAAATAAAGATTATATTAAGTCCAACAAGCAAACATTTAGCCCAATATATATATATTTAGCCCAATATATATATATATATATATATATATATATATATTGGGCTAAATGCTAAATATATATATATTAGTGATGTACTTCGAAGCTACCCGCCTAGTGAAACGCATAGAGTCGCTCCCGTGACGTCATCAGAGGACTCGAGAGATCTCCAGACCGCTCCCCCTTAGCATTGTGTCGGGCTGTCTCGTGAAAGTGAGAGCCCGCTCCAAAGACCCTCCTATCATCTGGACACTTACCTGCAGCCCCACAGACGATTGATTCGGATAGTGTGAAGCTGAGACAGAGAGGTCGGTGACGGAGGAAGCGGGGAGTAACCGAATCTGATGACATCAGCATTTTATGTGTCTGTATTCTTATGACACGGTGTAAGTGTTCATTTTATTATTTCTATAAATTTTATTTTTATTGGATTACGCTATGGATGCTTTTTTCTTCTATACCCTGACTGGTGAAATTCCATGACTGACATCCTGTATCATCATACCCAATTGAGGTTTTCACATCACATACCAGAGTCAAGCTCACTGCCACTGATCTCTGAAACGCCCGTATTTGATTTACACCACGTGAGTCTCCATTTGTCCTAATGTTGAACACATCTCACCATTATATACTCTATTTGCACTATGTTATATTCCTCTTCTATTTCATATTGAACCTGTGCTCCCCTGAACTATGAGAAAGCCTCCAGAGGATGACAGCATCCGGCGGTGGAGGGAGAGGAAGGTGGCAGAATGCAGAGAATGACAGCAACTGGTGGTGAAGGGACTGAAGGAGGACAGCAGCGGCAGAGGGAGAGAAGGACGGCAAACGGAGACGGTGGGAGAAGAGGACCATGTGAGCAGGAGCAAAGAGGCACAGGAAGACAGCTCTTTGATAAAGCACCAGCAAGGCGCGAAACACGTAAGAGTGTTTTCTTACCCTGTTTTAGAGATGTGCCAATACATATTTTTAAATATTGACGGTTCCAGCCAATGGTTTTTCACATGGCAGGAGCACGCTATAGGTCCACAATCATTGTGATCCAATGAGTACTTCAACAGTCCCCTTTACAATGCATCTTGTTTTATCATATTGTGGACTGTGACAATTGTTTACTACATTTTGAACATCGGACTGACAAGAATCAGGACTAGTTTTACATCATGTTTCCCTAGTGGCAGACTATCCATTATTCCAGGCAAAAAGTTAAACATTGTGTGCTCATTTGCATGTCATTTCCCTTAATCCCTTGCTGCAGTGGGAACACTGTATGCTAGGTGATAATGGTTGAAAGGCAGGGTTGCAGACCTGTCTAAGACATGTGAATGTGCTCACAAGTGATATTCTTTATTGGCTATATGCTAACGTGGAGGTTTTCTCTCGCCTTTTTCACGCACCATAACTTAAAATGTATATGGTAACCCTACCCAGCCTAGAAATATTTCAAAGCAAGTATAGACCAAAGTCACACTGATGATACCATCAAGGTTGAAACATGTCTGTGAGTGGTCTGTACTTGCTTTGCTAGTCCCATGCTGTGCTTAAAAGCTGTGTGAACGGCGATGCATCAGATTAAATGGGTTCCATGTGAATGGATAATCCAGGCAAAAGGTGACGCATTGTGTGCTCATTTGCATGTCATTTCCCAGAATCTCTTGCTGCAGTGGGAACACTGTATGCTTGGTGATAATGGTTGAAAGGCAGGGTTGCAGACCTGTCTAAGACATGTGAATGTGCTCACAAGTGATATTCTTTATTGACTATATGCTAACGGTGGAGGTTTTCTGTCGCCTTTTTCACCCACCATAACTTAAAGTGTGTGTGTGTGTGTGTGTGTGTGTGTGTGTGTGTGTGTGTGTGTGTGTGTGTGTCTATATATATATATATATATATATATATATATATATATATATATTATATATATTATTTGTATATGTGTCATAATCATTATTATCTTCAGCCTTTGTCTATCCGCTGTTCGATATGGAGGCCTCCCTAATGACTTTCCTGGTACAGGAATATATTTTCACAGCAATACTTGAAGAATTGTTGAAGACATTGAACTGGAAAGAGAAGGGAATCAAAATTGATAGTGAATACTTGAGACGCCTATGATTTTCAGACCCAAATCCAGAAGAGAACAATTTTAAAAACTCACCAAAGCAAGTAAGAAGGTGGGCATCCATATGAATCTCAGCAAGACCAAAGTGATGTCTAACTAATGTACAATAAATTAAATGGTTCTGGTGGTGCACTTCTTTCATAAAGAATAACAATGAAGAAAATTAACAGACAATAAATAGCTTCATCTCCATTAATAATGGTCATTCATACCAAACTGTTACATCTCAAAAGGGAGAAAAAATAAATAAAAGTAAGAGCCTGCACACGAAGAAACAGATCATAGTGCAGATTTCATCTTGAAAAAGGGTTGAGGACTTATCAGGTGTGTCAGCCCTATTGTACATTTTATGGTAATCTTCTTTATACTGTTTTTGAATTGATTGTGTTGACTTTATTTTACATTGTCATTATTTATTGGTAACATATTTTTGAATGTTTGCATTTCTTAGTGTGCAGGCTCGTTCTTTGATTTTTGTTCTCCCTTCTTTGAGCTTTTAGATGTCTTGCAAACTCTATAAAGGTCAAAATGAATGGAAACCTTCCAAATGATTCAATAGGAGAATGAAGATGGGATGGAGCACATTTAGAAGAATCAAGACAATCTTTTAAGGAAACTTTCCAACGTGCATCAAAAGGGAAAGTATCCGACCAGTGTATTCTACCAGAGCTCATGTATGGATGTGAAACTTGGACCTCAAATGCGGAGATAATTCAGAAGCTACATACAAAGAAATATGGAGACAGATATGCTGGGTATTACCAGAAAAGAGAGGAAAAAGAGTGACATCCTCCCAAAGGTGAAGAAATTCAAATGGCAATGGGTCAGACATATAACAAAAATAAAAATACCATTGTTAATAATAATAATGTGTTTTTGTATAGCGCTGCTAGTTATACATAGCGCTTTACAGAGACATTTTGCAGGCACAGGTCCCTGCCCCGTGGAGCTTACAATCTATGTTTTTGGTACCTGAGGCACAGGGAGATAAAGTGACTTGCCCAAGGTCACAAGGAGCCGACACCGGGAATTGAACCAGGCTCCCCTGCTTCAAACTTTCAGTGTCTTTTACTCACTGAGCCACTCCCTCTGTTGGACAAGGATGATACTCAACTTGAATTCCGAGGATCATCAAAAGACCAAGACGATGACCAAAGTAACATGGGGGAATACACTTTGTTGGAGTAATGTGGAGAAAAGAAGCTAGCAACCGAAGTACCTGAAAGATCATTGGTAAAGCCAACATTCTGCAATAAATCGTGAAAAGCTAAAGATTATGATCATATCTATCAACTGTAGCAGTTTATCAGTCATTGGTATTATCTGTCTACTTTCAATTATTCTGTTGATCTTTGCATATTCTTTGAAAAAAACACGATGTATTTGAACCCTTTGTAGTATTAAGGGGATCTGAAACGCAATGTCAGCCAAGTTGTTAATATTGCTTTTTTACGAAGAGGATATTGCATGCAATGTATTGTATATCATGTATACCTTGTTCATTTATGTAACTGTATTTGTAACCATGTATTATTTGTCTTAACTCTGTGCCCAGGACATACTTGAAAACGAGAGGTAACTCTCAATGTATTACTTCTTCGTAATATTTTTTATAAATAAATAAAATACATTTTATTTCCACAGCATTCCCACTGTATATTTCATAGTGTATAAAATAATTTGGAAAATAACCTGGAAGGTAGCTGCCAAATTTCCGGTCTCCAACACTTTCCAATACAGAAGATTGAGGGGGAGAATACTGATCAGGTATCACACAATCTTGTATCAGGTATTTAGAGGTACAGTATATATACAGGTAGGTGCAAAGCAGGAATGTTGTAGTTGGCTAGTAACAAGTTGTGAACCTGCCTTCTCTGAATACTGCATGCACTAATACTCTTTTAAACCATTTAGTAATATTGGCTGTCACAAAATTTAGTGGTAATTAGTTGAATTGGTTGTTTATGCAAATAAGAAGTTTACTATTTGTTTTATTAACACTAGCTGATATTGTTAGAGGGGCTCCAAGGTGCCCAACTCCAGCCCTCAATAACTCTCAACAGTCCAGGTTTTAAGGAATCCCCTTCTTGAAAACACGTGTTTCAGTCATGTGAGGATATCCTTAAAACCTACACTGGTAGTGAGGGGTTCTTGAGGACTGGAGTTGGGAACTATTCTGCTTCTAAACCATTTCTTCTTTTTTTTCTGTCATTCAAGAACTAGGTGTGCAGTGTCTTAAACTTCTCTACCATTCTTATCTGCTTCAAATGTACAAAGCTGCACATTAAATGTGCATGAAGCAAAATATCCCTTTCATCCCCATTCTTACTGGCCCCTTTGATGAATTGCTCTATGAATGTTAAGAATTGGAATCATAGGAATTTTAATTAGCATGTTACATTTTTTATGAAGTTACAAATTATATTATATTGATTACAATTCTTTCAAGTACTCCTAAAAATGGATTAAATTTGTCTAAAAAATATGTATCTATTTTTAACATGAATCTCATTTGACGTTTTCGGATTCATATTTTAGAGTAAGGTCTTTTTCTTTTTCTGTTTAAACTAAGCAGCCACAGTATGGATTTATATTTCGTTTAATACTATTTTATTTCCAAGAAATTTCTTGTATTTGTTTTCTTTGTTGTAACAATGCCATTTAAAGGCTGGATTTAAATAAGATAGTTGTATTCTGGGAACAGTCCTCCTTTTAAAAGTGTGTTGTGAATATTAACATACCCAAGTAAATTAGTTTGTACTCATTATCATAAGCAATTACTTACTGTTTAGATGCTCCTAGTGTTCTACTGGCAAGTAATTTGCAAGAATTAAAACACAATCTAAAATGCTTTCCTATACTATGCAGAACGATTGTGTTAAGTACGAAGGTCATGTCTACATGGCTACCTCCTACACACTGTTCTTTAAAAAGGGTTTTCTTATCAACATAAAAATACATTTTGTCATATAACTCTTGAAGTAGGTATCCCATATTTCAATAGGAATAAATGTCTTTCTGTTTCATTTGCACAATTTGTTTCCAATCTTCGTTTAGAAGCAGACGCCAACATTTGAAAGACCAATACCGGCTGTATACATTTGTATCTGTCATAAGATGTTTTATCTTTGGATTCTCTCTCACTTGTGGGCAAGGAATGTGTGCTTTATTGTATATTCTTTAGTGAAATTATTCAGCGCTGGTTGTTTTACAATTGGATGAAAAAATGAATTTCATTACATACTAAATTGATATTGACAAAGGTAGGCATCCTGATCTTTTTCTGGGGTTTGTAGTTGAAAATGTAGTTGAAAATAACAGGGCAACTTTTCATGTCCACTGTGATGGCTGCTTTACTTATTTCATGATTATTTACTAACAGGTGTATACAGATGCAGCGGCCGTTATTCGAGCACTTCACGTGGTGTATACCTCGGAATACCCATGTCATGGCGCGTGATTACTTCCAACGTTATCGCCTTTAGACGCGAGTGCAGAAAATGGCATATTAGTGTTCTGGTTTTTAAACACCTGAAATTGACACAGTAGCACAGTACTGTACACATTACAATTAATTAATTTCATTGCACACAAGGAAACAGAATTCATGAAATTCAAACAAAGCAACCGCAATATACACGTGTGCTTGGGGCGATTGGCCGCGATGAGTACAGCAGAGCACACAAAAACGGCGAATAACGGCCGCTACATCTGTACATCTACCTTTTTTTTCTTCAGAAAGAGCATCACTATGCAGTGATGTTGGTATGGTGTATTAATGCAGTGGTGAATGTTAACTTGTAATATAGTACATTTATTTTATAATTAAAGCACTCATTAACTGTATTCCTTACTAATATTTCATTTCACAGTAGGTTTTGAATATTACATAAAAAAAATATAATAATGTGTCCTGACTGGTCTCAGCATGGTTATAGGAGAGACTAATGAAAGCAATATGCATCCCTGTGCATGAACTCCTTTGCAATCTGCTAAGTATAGATATGTTATAAATAACATGTCTTTTAGTGATTTTAAGTCTTTAGTCCCATACAAAATGAATAAAACAACTGCATGTTGTCATCTATCCAGGGACATCCTTTAGCAGCTCAATAACTCACAACAAGTCCTACTTAGCAACATGTACAGTAGTGGAGCTGCAATAAAGTGTTCGGGCAAACCTTTCTTTACCATTTTAATGTTTAGTCCATCATTTAAACATGTCTAGTAGTTCTTCAACTTGAACCCAAAATCCTAACTCCAAAGAGCAGGACAAGAAATATCCACAAATACAAACGTGCAATGCGGAATACAAAGCCACAAGTGCATTTTACAGCATTGCATGTGATCGGAATACAAAAGAACATGATTGTTTGTTAAAGGGGAAAAAAAGCAAGGCATACAGTACATATAAACTATGCCCAGCATTTCATTCAGAGTGCAATGTCACTTGTTTAACACCATGGATGTTTGTTTATAAACAGCTTATGGCTTCCACTCTCTTGCACAAGGTCATGAGATCAATTATGGAATGATGGTATATGCCATAGTTCTGGTCCTTACTTATCAGCATTATGCTGTGACAAATCAGGCAGAAAAAAAGGTCAGATTAGTTATTACTAATGCAAGAAGCTTAAGAGCTCTGTCCGCCCCTTTTATCTCACTCTATCTCCAATTGCAATAATAATGTTGCATGATTTCCAGATGTTATATCCATATGTTCTTTCATCCTTCTAGTAAAACCTAATTCTACTTTGTAACAGATTATGGGTAATGCACCAATTCACTAATTTTGTGAAGCCCATACATGTTTCTCTTTTTAATTGATTATTATATTAGCATTGGTTTTTATAATGTTTAATTTACAATTTGGGGCATATGATCTTTGAAAAAAAAAAAAACAATAGATATAAAAATGTCAACATACAGTGGCGACCGAGCTGAGTCTTATCCGGCCGCCACCGCAATGCGCGGGAAGACGCGGCTTGTTTGTCTTTTTCCCGCTGCGTGCCGCGCGTCACTGATGCGCGGTCACGCGGTACAAGGTGCGTGCGCGCCCAGGGCTCCCCGAAGGTGGTGGCGGGGTAAAGGGGGATGTGGGAAGGCAGAGGGGGACCCGGAGAAGCAGAGACAGAGGTCGCGAGGGGAGAGGGACGACAGGGGAAGATCCGGCTGGCGCGCGGCCACGTTCGCCGCCAGCCCGAAAAAAGCCGCGGGCCAAGACGGGTGAGTGTGGGACTCAGCTTGGCTGCGACAGTAACCATATTTATGAATGATAGTGTTTAAAAAAAATCTAATTTTAGTTGAAGGTATTTCATTCTAGCCTCACTATGAACATTTTGGACATGTATGTAATGGAACACACATTCTGCGTCAATGATTTTTCCCATGATGCAAAGCAATTAAAGCACTTGGACAAAAGTGCCAATATATTAAACAGAATTTGTAGGATTTACAGTACACCAGGATAAACTTTGACGCATACATGAACATATTTTAGTACATGCCATTTATAAATATACATCGTGGGCCCCATTACGGCTCCACCTCTTAACATGTGTTTGTGCGAATGTATATTGTATAACTAAAAAGTATCACTGATGCTTTCCATTTGCAGCATAGACCCCTTTGACTTTCCCTGGCATTTAAGACTATCCTAAAAAAAAAACCAGTGAAAATAATCATGTAATTTATACATTGTAAATTCCTTATAATTACTGTCATGGGGAAGGGTTCCATGGACGTGTCACACCAAGGCCTCTGAATCTCGATTGTTGAGTTGCAGAGGCCTTGCGCGGTCCCCTGGCATTTCATTTATATGCCTTGGGGAAGACCACTGGGCTTCTGCAATCGCGCTCCCCACCCATAAAAATCTTGCGTCCCCCAGTTTGCGCACCCCTACCTTAACCTACAGGTGCTCAACTCCAGTCATCAAGCCCCCCCCACCCCCCAAGCAGGTCAGGTTTTCAGGATAACAGAGCTTCAGCACAGGTGGGTCAATCAGAGGCTCAGTCAAAGACTGAGCCTTTGATCGAGTCATCTGTGCTGAAGCAGGGACTGATTGAGCCACCTGTGCTGAATCTGGGATATCCTGAAAACCTAACCTGTTGGGGGGGTTTGGGGACTGGAGATGAGCACCCTCGCAGATACCCCTACAGGTCAGAAAGTTACAATGATGAAACTCCCAGCAGAAAGATATGCAGAGTAAACATAGTGGTTTGAAAAATTGTGGATATACTTTGAATTATTTTGTCTTTGAGTGAATACCAGACAAATTGCATTTTCAGTGATCTTGGACAGGTCCAACACTTTCAATGCACGATTCACTTTTCAGCACTATAAGAAAATGATGATGCTTATTTAGATAATCTATTTGGAAGCATATATTTATCATGAATGTGCAGTTTAAAACAGTAAATCTCTGCTTTTTGGAATTATTGACAATCCTTCAAAACTCACGTCTTTGACTCTTAGCTTGGCAATCAATAAACAATGTAACTAATTTCTGCTAATTACATACCCCTTGCTTCTATAATGATTATTAATGAGAAAGACAGTTTATTGTAATTATCATTCAAATTGGCTACGACTGTAGATTTCAAACAGGAAAGTTATTTATTTATTTTTTTAATTTAATGCATCGGTTTAACTTTCAATTAAAAAACAATGTGACGTTCTCTTTGAACGACCTTGTCATGTAAAAGCATTTAGCTTTCTTAAGAGAGGGAACTATAACACACGGAAATGGTATAGTGTGAAACATAATTCAGGCCTTGAAGATTTATACTGTATCTTTATTAATCTGAATGTATCATTCTCAAAGGAGGATATACCTTTACCTGAGGAAAACAATTTGACACCGATGTTTTTATAGAAGCTTACTAGCAACGTCCTTAAGCTAGACTCTCCTTGAAAATAATTATGTAGAATTTTCCTTGGCTAAGTCACCTTTCTTGGATGTCCGGATAGCAGAAATAAAAAGTGATTTATAGCTGCCTTCCAGGAAACATCTAATAGAAAATGAATCACAAAGGGACAACTTAAGTTTGTATGCAAACTATTTAGAGCTATGCAGAAACATCTACCCATAACTATTGGGAAGGGGGAAACACACACATACTGTGCATATAAAGAGGTCTCTGTTCAAATTCTTAGTCAGGAAGCTTTCTTATAAACTCATTAAATATAATAACGGTTAAATTGTTTTGAAAATATAAAACACTATACAGATGAAGACTTCCCAGTAATGTTGCATTTTGAACTCTTTCAAAATTACTTCTAATCCTGCAGAAACTAATTTAATGACTACACCTCCAAATGCATTTTGTAGACAGAGCAGGGCAATATTTTGCCATTTGTATATACTTACATATCTGTATATCACATATAAACCTATATAACATTGCAACCTCACATCATTTTGTACTTATCTGAAATAATTACATGTACAGCTTTTTCTTCTGAAAATTAAATAAATAAATATATATATATATATATATATATATATATATATATATATATATGTATATATATATATATATATATATATATATATATATATAAAGTGTTTGACAATTAATTATAACCACACGCCCGTGGCGAGTGGATTTAGGCCGCTGGCGAGCCGTTCTGCGGCTCTATGAATTACCCTGCTCGCGCCAATTTTTAAAAAAATAAAAAATAAATAATCGCCCTCCCTGATTGGGTTAACGTGGGGAAGAGGGCCGGCAGGCAGCTCTGGGTTAGCCCCTTCCCCCGATCTCCTCCCCCTCCTGATCTCCTCCCCCCCTCCTGATCTCCTCGTCATGAACACGGAGCTGAGCGTAGGGAGCACACGGGACATATTGCACCAAATCTACAGCACGGTGAGCGTGGACACGTGTGCACATAGGGTGATCGGGGTTGCCACCACTCCGGGTTTCACCCGGAGACTTCGGGTTTTGACGAGGTGTCTCCGGCCTATGGGTTTACCCAGTAAACCTCCGGGTGGTGAGGGCAGTCCGCTGACGTCACTACACATGACATGCTGTGTACTGCCTATGCGGACAGTCTGGCGATCTGCCACACAAGCACTCAGCTGTTATGAAGGGAACCCGGAGCCTCTGATGGCCAGCTATGAGTGCAGCACTCAGCTGTTAGGAGGGGAAATCCCTCACCCGGTGCTTCTCCCTGCTCGCACTCAGCTGTAAGCAAGGGAAATCCCTTACCCGGTCTTCTCCCCTACCCGGGGCTTCTCCCTGTGCGCACTCAGCTGTAAGCAGGGGAAATCCCTTACCCGGTGCTTCTCCCTGCTCGCACTCAGCTGTTGGCAGGGGAAATCCCCTACCAGCGCTTCTCCTTTCCTGGACGGCCAGCTACTAGTGCAGGGAGAACTGAGAGATATTTCCCCCCCTACCTGTCTGACCTCTAGATACCTAAGCAGAGTCTGAGGCAAGTATACTACCAGGACTGTGCTGCTGCAGAGTTACTAACCTCCATTCTATCAGGGAATACCTACCCTCCCTATCCTGACTGTCCACTGTTTATCCCAGCCTGACAATACTCATAACTGGATCTAAAAGGGTTTTTACATTCAGCCCTTGCTCACTTGAATCTTTAAAGACTATCTGGAATTTATATATGGCTCCAAAATGCCCCCTCTTTCTATAGATGCTGGGACACTTAAGAGACCTAATATTCACATTTGCATTGTTGTAGTTAAATTACAGGGCAGTCTGAACAATACCTTGAGTGCCCAATTTAATTTACAGGGCAATGTGAACAATATTGTATTGATTGCTGCTACAGCACTAATATTGTTCCACTTTGAGTGATCTACAATACAGTAGACTATAGCTCCATTGTTATATGCCCCATGCGTTTTTAACAAATTTTGTGCCCCATTATTTTTATCTTGTTAGAAATAAAAATTATTTGAACCATATCACTAATACACTATCATAGGGGTTACCTCTAGGTTTTTTCATTACACTGTTCACAACAGTATTTCAAGTGCATTTCTGAGTCTCAAGACTGATACCACTTCCGAACAAATGAGATGTGAGAGTGCATGTAATTGGGGTTTCTATACTTTCCCTGTCTTTGGGGAAAGAGACCTCTTTATATGCTATTGCCACTACCGTAGTGCACCCAGACTAATATCTAAGACTAAGAGTGAGCGGGTGGTCTTTTTTGTTTATACCCTCCGTGTGGTGGGTCTGGGGACGGGGGTAGGTGGCGAGTAGATTTTCTGTTCGGCGAGTAGATTTTTGGGTGATTTGTCGAACACTGTAATATATATATATACAGTGTTCGACAATTATATACATTTACACGCCCGGGGCATGTGGATTTAACCCCCGGGCGAGTAAATATTAGCCCAAGCAGCACACTTGTGTTTTTTTAATTTCCCGCGCTCGCGCTGCTGCTTTTCCCGCGCTCGCGCTGAAAAAAAAAAAAAAAAGCCGGAGGCGGGTTCATGTTGTTGGGGGAGATTACCCCGCCTCCGGCTCTCTGATCACTGCCTTCGCTCCTCCCCCGCCTCTCAGCAATGCTTTCCCTCCTCAGCGCTTCTACTCCTCCCTCTTCCGGCAGCCAGCCCCTTCCACGCCTGTCTGCCTCAGGCCCCTGCTGCAAGGCCATCTGGGGGGGGGGTGCGCGCGTGCGCTGGAGGGGGGGGAGGTTGGCGGCCGTGCGTCTGTCCGGCTGGCCCCCCCGATCCTCCCGCTGGTCCTCCGACCCCTCCGCTGGCCCCCGATCCTCTTGCTGCCCCCCGATCCTACCGCTGGCCCCCAGATCGACCCGCTGCCCCCCCGATCCTCCCGCTGGCCGCCAGATCAACCCGCTGCCCCCCCGATCCTCCCGCTGGCCCCCCGACCCCCCCACTGGCCCCTCGATCCTCCCGCTGTCCCCTCGATCCTCCCGCTGACCCCCCGATCCTCCCGCTGGCCCCCCATTCCCCCGATGGCCCCCCCATCCCCCCGATGGCCCCCCGATCCTCCCGCAACTCCTGCCCGATCCCCTGGCATGTGGAGCAGCATGTGGAGGACAAGCAGGCCTCTCTCTGTCTCTCATTGTCTCTATCTCTCTTCCTCCGTGTCTCTCTCTCTCTCTGTGTCTGTGTCTCTCTCTCTCTCTGTGTGTGTGTCTCTCTCTCTGTGTGTGTGTGTCTCTCTCTCTGTGTGTGTGTCTCTCTCTTTCTCTCTGTGTGTGTCTCTCTCTCTCTGTGTGTCTCTCTCTCTCTCTGTGTGTGTGTCTCTCTCTCTCTCTCTGTGTCTCTCTCTGTGTGTGTGCTGCTCTGTGTGTGTGTGTCTCTCTCTCTCTCTCACCCACTCTCTCTCTCTCTCTCTCACTCTGGATCTCTTATTTACCCTATATATCTTAACTGCCCTATACTACACCAAAATAACCTATACTGCTTTATTCCAGATCTGACTCAAGCTTCACACGGAAGACATCGGAACCCCCCCTAACCGAGAAGACAGGTAGGGAACACCTAACATTGCGGGAATGAGGTACCTGGACATTGAGGGACTGCGGATCAGGTAAGATCCCAGGCGGGATTGCTGCTTTAGATTTTCTAGGGCGGGGTTGGGGGCGGGACTAGGTGGCGAGTAGATTTTTTGGTTGGGCGAGTAGATTTTTGGGTGATTTGTCGAACACTGTATATATATATATATATAAATATATATATATATAAAAGTTATCAATAAATACTCTTTGCAGAAACTCTGACGACCTCATACAGAACCCCGGGATTTCATAGAACACTGATTGAAAAGCATTGATCCAATAAATAATAACAGTAATAATTAATAGCAATAAATAAGTATAGCTCCTTCCGCCTCTGTATAGTCCAGAATCACTAAGGGGTGCTAGGTTGTAGCAAGCACTAGCTCCCATTCATTTGAATTTGAGTTAAAGTGTGCAGCCGATAATAAAGCTGGGCTTATGTCTCCCAACATACCACTCAGATACTGGCATCTCCCAAAGCTTACTGTGATCGTTGATGTACTTAAGAGCTACAAACATGGTCTGGGCAACAAATATACAAATGCAATTAACTAAGCAAATGGCATAGAGGCCTCTATCTACTAAGCTGTGTTAAATCAGGAAACATAATGTGACATTAGCTAAAATCAGGAACGGGCATTCTGTTCCCTGAGATAAAGCGATATCCATAAGGACGAATATATGCAAAAACAACTACATCTCATTAGAATAGGGTTAAGGTCACATTTTTGTAGGATAATGTTACTTTATCTTCCAATAACGTGACCTAATATAAGTTTGGGCAGTACTCCTGTTCAGACCCTGAAATAGGGATTTGTTTTCTAGAGTGGAGAGAGAAAGGAGAGGTGAATAGTGCTGGCTAGTAACAATGTGGTATTTCAATCTTAACTAACTGGGGCTTACTCCCATCCAGACACGGCAAAAGTCCTATGTCAAAGTCTGGGTGGGAGTAATGCCAACCATGGCGATGATTTAAATAACATAAGTTTAAGTCCCTGCCTTACCTTAAGTCCTCAAGCAGGCTTTCCAGGATATCAGAGCTTCAGCACAGGTGGCTCAATTGAAGACTGAGCCTCTGATTGAGCCCCCTGTGCTAAAGCAGGGATTGATCGAGTCACCTGTGCTGAAGCTGGGAAATCCTGACAACCTGACCTGTTGGGGGGGGGGGGGGCTTGAGGACTGGAGTTGAGCATGCCTGCCTTAAGGCTGCGTCCCTGCTGGCGCTGAGCGTGCTGTGCACTCGGCGCTTGCCACTTTTACTTCCTGTACTCTTTATGTTTACGTCCCCACTCATGTGGCGCGCGCACACTCTCCCAAGTTTGGCGATTGAGGAGACAAAAAAAAGTGAGTTTGAAGCGCGCTCAACATGCCCCCAATGCCCCCCCACTCCTGCTTGCAAAATAGGAAGGACACACTGCGCTCATGCTTAGAGAGTTGGTGACGTCACCACTCTCAAGCATGAGCGCGGTCAGCGGCAGCGGGCACTCAGCCTTATGTACTTTAGTGAATAAGAGTTCATATTTCACACCTTATTTTCATACCATTTGCATTTCATTACCATTAACGTCCAATATAGTTAACATTCTGCTCTTCACAGTAACAAAAACATGGCTTAACATTACATTATGGATACAGGGTATTAACTTGATGGTAACTTAGGTTAATGTAACGTTAAGTAGCCTAACAGAACTAAGTGGATCTATGCCCAAGTATTACACACTAGTATGTCTGCTACTGGTAAATCACCAAAAATAAATTGCAATTATCAATAGTAACATTGTACTCTTGTATTTTTCTACTTGGTATTAAAACGACATGAAATAATAATTGTATGCATTCAAATAAATGGAGAATGTTTTAGAATAATCCTTTATATTCTCTCAACATAATTTAGAACAAGTGGAAGCTGGGAGCCATGTATCAATCTTCCTGTATCTGTGCAGTCACGCCTTGTGAGCATGTTCCCTAGCAGCTGTTTGCACCAGTCAAGATAGTCAAAATTACTAATCCCATTCTTTATATTATTCTGATTATAAACGATGGAGATCTCACAGGTGGCGAGATTAACACCATCTAAAAGCTGGCAGATGTAATACTGTAGCTGCACAGAAAAAGGATAACAATGTTAGGCTTGTAATATAGTGCGCATGCGTGCGCTACCGTGCACGTCAATGATAATTGCCTGTGTGAGCCTGATGTTGCTACAGTTAAGACGCACGCGCCCCGGGACCGTGAGTGTTGGTGTGGCAGATCAAAGGAAATACAAGATATTTGTATTTTCACGCTGTTGCCGCGCCACGTGATGCAGTGAGCCAATCACAGTGCAGCCTAACGCTGTGACGCCAGAGCCACGTCTCCTAGCCACATGCATCCCTGCTTGCCCTATAGACACTAAACACATGTGCACGTGCAATGCCGTGCATGCGCCTGCATGCGCATCAGCGCGTACTATATTACTATATTACTAAATTAATAATTACATTGGATTGAAGCGGGTTGTCTCTGGGGACTCTCTGCTCCCGAAAATAGTTACCTCTATAGTTGTTCTGGTAGCCACTTCGGCTCGCTACCTGGGGTTCACCGTAATGGCCGCTTTTCACAGCTCCCACGTCCTGTGGGCAAATAGGAAGCCGTGACTTCATTCAGGGCTACTTCTCATTGGCCCACATGACACGGGAGCTTTAAACTTGCGGGAGATACCAACACCCCCTTTCGGGGGTAAGTATCTCTGGAAGCAGGGGGTCACTGGAACTGAAATTAAAAACAATTTCAAATGTCCCGCTTCGACTTTTCATTTAAAGGGTATTAGCAGAGGCTGAAGAGCTGTTATGTGAAGTAATCCCTCTCCTAACTCTTCTCATTACCATTCCCCAAATTTATTGACTAAATTACACTAATAGACACAAGTTAAAATTATCTCTCCTGGCATCAACAGCAAATCTGTTTTCAAAACAGGGAGAGGATAAAAAATACTATCTGTCTCTATAAGATTAAATCATGCTTGTACTATGTTAAACATGATATTTTGCAATCTCAAAATGTAGCACTTGTAAGATGTAATATGATATGAAGCTCCTAACACATTTAACTTGCCTCCAACTGAGAGCTGTTGGTTACTTTTAACATAGTTAAGTAAGTCCATACAAATTCAAACACCTGATTTGCAAAGTGTTGCAAACTCCTCTTGATTAATGACACTTATTATTTGATTACATTATGAATTTACAATTAGCATGCTTCTGCGTAAAACAAATGCAATCATTTTGATGGTTTTATATATGTATTGCAGATATAATCATGTTCCCTACTGTCTGTATTACTACAGTGCAAAATGCAAAGGCGCTGCTAAAAAGGTCATGTTTGGATCCTCTGAAACATTTGTAGAACTGATGGCAGAGACCACACAGAGGAGCTAATTAATATACTGGATTGCCAGAAATGTATTTTTTGATCATATAGTACCTTTTTCCTAATCAAACACATCGAACCATTCTGGTCCATCTTTACTTTGAAGTACTTTGCCAGAAGACACTTTCCAGTGCTGGATGGCAATTTACAGCTAATTAAAGTAGAAGGTCTGTAAGGTATCTCCTGGCTTGGGAAGGTGCTTTATTACACCACTTAGTCAACATGGCCCTAAATCGTCTTTACTCAGATCAGATCAAGGGGAAGGGTCCAATTAGTCTGAAAGTTGAGATTTTCTCTCAGCTTCATAGTTGACGAAATATGAAAGATGAGCAGACGCTGGGAATGAAAAAAATATAAGGCTGAAAACTGAAAGGATTTAAAAAAATACAGTAACTTGCACCTATCAAACAAAGAAAGTAACATGTAGAAAAAGGGGATGTTCTCTGAACGCTCTTCTCATCCGACTGCCAGGAATCCCTGTTCAACTGTAACTATCTTCTTCAGCCCCTCTCCCTTCCCTTTCAACCAATCACTCCCAGCAGTGTACCATTAACCCCTGCTGATCCATTCCCACCTAGCAAAGTCAAACTCCCTTCCGCCAACGCCTTCCTACAGCTCCTGGATCAACTTCATACGCTGGAGGGGTTATGTCACTTCTTTACCCACCAGAACTTATTTGTGTGCCTTATTATGGAGAGCGATAAAAAGCACTTTTGCAGGGACTGCGCTGTTATTTTAAAAACTATTTTGCCCCTTCTAATGGTGGTAATATAGAAACCCTGCAGTTCAAGATATAAAGGGGTTGTATACAGGTGCAACTCCAAATGCTTTGCAGAACAAGTCAGCATTGAAAAGGATATGAAAGAAAGAGCTCTTGGTTTGAAATGAACATTTTTTTTCACCCTACTTTTACTGTACACTGCAGTTTGGTACAAAAAGACATATTGTTCCACTTACACCCCTTCTACTGGGAACCAAATAAACAACTAAGCTTCAAAGTGCTCAGATGAAACACATCCTGACATTCATACATGGAACTGTTCCTATTATAGAAGAAGTAATCTTCAGAAAGGCTACTGCAAAACAGAATGCATCATGAGTGGAAGACTCACAGCAGTGTATTATTGTGTCACTCTGCACGAGTCACTACTATATGCAGTAATCTTGTGCACCAGCTGCTCTCGTTACAAAGAAAATGGCAAATTAAACCTGCAAAATCCCATGAAAAATGTTAATACTTATGTAGCCGAGTCCCCCCTCCTTACCTCCGATGAGGGAGAACTGCCTGGCTGATCGGCCAGAGCTCCGGGCGAGTGGGGAAGGTAGCGGCGGCTGCTGCAGACTTGTTGCGCATGTGTAGTTGCGGCCGGAGTGGCGGCCATCTTTAAATGTCAGTCAAAGGCATTAGGGACTACAAGCCGCATAAGGCATTGCGGGAAAAGGCGTGAGCGTCCATTTTTGTGGGACTGGTGTTATCCTCTGCAGAGCAGGAAAGCTAGTCAGTCCGGGGGGAGCCAACAAAGTGGACGGAAGTGTCCAGGGAGCAAGTAAACCCCATGGACTAGGCCAGGACTTTGCCCTAAGGCCCCAGTTAGGCCCTGATCCCTACTAAGAGTAGTGTTGTAGGGAAGGCCCTAGATAGGGACCCTCCCTCTTATAGATTTCTAATGCAGCCACGCGCCGTCTGAGGAATGCCCACACGGCAACCTGCGGCCTTCGGACAAGACCGCACGGGACCACCACCTGTAAGGCGTGAGGGGAATTTTGCAGACCCCGCATCGTGGAACCACAAATGCAGCTCTGCTAACAGAGGTTCTCCATAATTCCCTGGTCATAGCCAGTAAGGCAACCACCGTGCACCACCACACCTCAGGAAGGGTAGCGCTACCTTCACACACTTCGGGGTGGGAGTCGTTCTGTGGACACTGGAGTTCTAGGTGCCCAGGTCACCCTCAGTACTTTGGGGACATTGGGTTACCACATTGGTGTTGCTGTCCATTTTATTGTATGTGTGTATGTGTTAGAAGGTGTATACAGTAAACCTTGATGTAGCCAGGTCCCCCAGGTTTGCCCTCACCTCCGCTGCTGTGGGAGAGTCAGGGAGGGTTGCAGAGTGTGCAGAGTGCTCCGGTGCATAGGAGGCTCCGTGGCGGCCCGAATGCTCAGGGCGCCACCATTTTGATATTGGCGCATGCGCAGTGAGTTTGGTAGGCGACACTGCTTGAGGAGAGTTAGCACATACGCAGGAAGTGGCTGCGGTAGCGCGCAAAGCACGGACCAATGGGAGGAGGGCTGGAGAAGGGGACTACACATCCCATGAGCGCTAGGGAGACCACATGATGCCAGGGAGCCAATAGGGTGACATGGACTCTGCAGGAAGGAGATATGAGGTTGCGGATGGGAGCACGTTGGGTCAGTCAAGACCAGGAAGGGGAAGTGGTAGGATCTGTGTGTGTAGAGAGGCAAGTAGTCTCTACACTAGGCCAGAAACCCCATAGGCCCCCGAATCACATACAGCTTGTGGTTGCTGTAGGGACAGGCCCTAGAATAGGAACCTGCCCCAGTAGTGTGCACAGTCAAGGACACAGTGGTCGCTGCAGTTCTTTATCAGAGGTGTGGGACCAAACCTCTACAGATACATTCATATCTACCGGGGTGGGATCGCCCCAGAGGGACGTCACGGAAGGCATCGCGTCTGCGGAACCTTTGTGAAGATTAGTCTGCTGGTCCGAGTGCAGGAGTGCTCGGCAGGTAACCCTACACCAAAGTGCACCAACTATAACATTTTCACTCTAGTGGCCGTGTGGTCACCATACACTTGGGGTTTGGGTGTGGGACATTGGACACGGTGTGGGGAACACGGTGGAGGATCGCGTCCTGCGAGACGCTTTGGCTAGTTGTGTCTCTAGTGGGAGGATTATGTGAGATGTACCTGCATATGAGGTTGATGACTATCTTTAGTAAATATATGTTGTTATTATATATATCATGTGTATCATTATATTGGTGTCCTGCGTGGAACAACTCCCGCTCTGCTGGGAGCCATCGCAAGTGGAGGCGCTGCATCTGGAAAGGAGCAACATATACATATCGCCTCAGGCTCTCCATGGCAGAGGTTCAGGCCCTGCGAGACAACAGGTTACACACAACATTAGTAGTCTTCCTCTGTTCTAGAGGAAACAGGGCTACATTAGTTATATACATTGTTTGGTGTATTATTCTTTACTGTGTATTGGTTCCTGTGAGGGGTTATCCCGCCAACGTTGGGATCCCTCATTGGTGGTGCACTGCAAGGAGAAAGAGCTCACCCTGGGATCTCAGAGGCGGAGGCTCAGGCCTCCTGTGAGCAAATTGTTATAGCAGCACACGTAGTTGCAGCATATTTCCCTTAGGCATACGGAAAGGGGGGTTACACTTTAAAGCTCCACTTCTGATCTTGCATCCCACGTTGAAAATACGATAATACATATTGTCTTTTTTTGCTCTTCTCCGCTTCTGCATTTATTTATGGATCTGCTAGAAGTTTAGTGAGTGGAAAACCCACAATGCACATGTACTGACAGAACATTTAAAATGGATGCTATCATGTAAAAAGGAGTAACTCAACCATCACAAATTGCAAATTACAGAGGCACACAGGCACAGCAACCATCAACAGAAGATTATTGTAGGTTTATCGCTTTTATTAGTGACAGAGAGCTCCTGTGGGAGCTACTGTATGTTATATTACATTCACTATATTTCTATTGACATCAAAGTGTTATATACTCTCCTGACCCTTTTACACAGGTGAATAGTGTGTTTATTACTTGGAGGATATCACTGTATTAAAGCACCAACATCAAATAAAAAATATGTTTTTAATTGTACTGTGTAGAGATAACAGTTCAACCATTTATTTTCATCATTAATATTATTATTATAATTAATCAGCCAACAAGTGAGGGTCCATGCATCATAGTCTGTGTCCTTATTATTCCCTTGTGTGTGTCATCCTGCACTTTAGTAAGTGATAACAGGAGAAATTAGGTAGGAGTTGAATGATGAGCATATTATAATGGAATGTATTCAATTCTACATTACTATGCATAATTTTTAGCGTAAAAAAAACCCCATTGATAATGTGTACTCTTCGTAGGCCAAAAGTCTATGATAAATATAAAATAAATACATTATAAACAAACATTTGAGATACAGTAAGCACAAGCAGAATACTGGGCAGTAAATCACAAACGTATTTTGATATACACACACATACACACACACACACACACACACACACACACACACACACACACACACACACACACACACATATAACATGGCTAGTCCAGACTACCTCTCTTCCTCCTGTCACATGTCCTTAGCAATCTAGGCTGACAGGTTATCCTGTGGGCTTTTGAACCCCTCATGCTACTCTTTGAGTGACAGTAGTGGTGGTGACCCAGGGTCTGTGTACAGCCTATTAGGGTACAGACCTTGAACCCTCCCCTTCTAGAGCTCAGGGAGGAAGTGCCAAATTAGAGTAGTGCTCATCCAAATCTCCTAGGGAGTCGAGGTGTGTGGCCGGTCTCCTCCCTGATGGGAGATGGACAGGCCAGCCAGCCCTTCATGGGCTGGCTTAGAAATATTCAGGGCTCCACATTGTAAGAGCCTAGCACCATCCAGAGGCCTGGAATCTTCTGAGGCCCCTGCATCCGTTCTGTGTGTAAGACCTGCAGTGACTGCAATAAATCCCCTTGATTAATATACTCATGCCTGAGTTCCAGTCTGTGGGGCAGGGGTGTAAGAAGAGTTTGCTCTAGTGGGGACTGCCTATGGAAATCCTGGAGCCCACTGGAGCTGGAGGCGCTAACCACCTTGAGTAAAGGAACTTCAGATTATCAAAACCCTGTTCTGTCTCCACTACATCTTAGACAACTCAGCTTTCCTGGACCCTCACAGGTAAGGCCTCACCACTGACACCTGTAGCTGCAACAGTATATTCCAGAGGGTGGGGTTACACATGCTACACACACACATATATATATATATATATCTATATATATATATATATATATATATATATATATATATATATATATAGATATATATATATATAGATATAGATATATATAGATATATAGATGTATAGTCAGATAAGGCAGTTGGCACTCCAATAGGTGCAGGTAAGCCACAGGTGCACGTCCCATATAGAGAATGTAGTTATATGTTACCGTTCCAAGGATTGGTAAACAAGAGGCAGCACTCAATGTTGAAAATCAAAGTGAATTAGTGATAGCAAAAATACATCCAGAAACCCAACGTTTCGGTCCTACAGAATGGGACCTTCCTCAGGGGCTTACTTAACAGTAAAGTCTGTTAAGATTAACGCCCCATTTTGGTGTCAGGGAAGGAATGACACCATGACGGATATAATGTCACTGGAAGATACTGTAATGTTCTGCTACAATAATGTGATATTAAACCTACTGTATGCTAATGAGATGTAGTTCGGACATTGTTTTTGCATGTAATTATGTTTGTGGACACTTTACCATGTTAACCCAGGAAACATAACCCCCATTACTGTTTTAGGTAACCTCATGTTATGAATACTGATTTAGAGTAACTTTGTGGATCTCACCCTCTCTATCTTTTCTCCCTCTGATACAAACTAGAATCCAAACTATATAGAACAGTGTAAGTATTATGCTTTGTGATATATATATATATATATATATATATATATATATATATATATATATATATATATATTTATCTATATATATATATATATATATATATATATATATATAGATAAATATATATATATAGATTAAATATTGTAAACTGAAATATAAACCCATACGTCACTTTCAAGTTGACTACCTGTGAAGAATATAAGCAGTGATAAATGTTGTATACCTCCGAGAATTATTAAAGAAAAGAAAATACCTTATCTACGTGTAGAAGTAAAGAATAATCCAATATGAAGACCACCATAAATCCTTTATAATAGCATTCCATTCTAAATTCTATTTCTGATCCTTTGACAGTGTCTTTCATGATAATGTTAGCTAGTTTATCTTCAACATGCTACGCTATGAAGGCTAACATTTTAAAATGTGTCACTATCGTATTGAACACAGTATGGATTACTGAAAATAAGGACATGTTTTTTTGGTTAGATAAAGTACTTTTCCAAGCCATAGGACTCAACTGCTTTTATTTTTGTAATAACGATTGATATACATGGGTATGATTTTTTTATATATATATATATATATATATATATATATATATATATTTATATATATATATATATATATTTATAGATATATATATATATATATATATATACATGTATATATTTACATGTAATACATTTTCCCCCACACTCTGGGAGATCTGCCTATTACAGGGTGTGTAGTGCTGGTTACCTGCTGGTTCACAGGATGCTGAGCTTTCCGCCGGTGGTATGGGGTAGACAGGACAGGCTTTTGGAGTGATGGCTAGTCCTTCTCTCAGTGGTTCAGTGCCTCCATCTCTTGCAGGCCCCAGGGATTCTGGAGACAATCCCTGCAGGAGAACCCTCTGATTCTCCCCCTGATAGATTGCAGTCTCAGGCAGGTAGTCAGAGTCCTGACTTCACCCTCCCAGCACTAATTAAATTTGGCTGTACAGCCCCTTAGTACACTGGAGGAGGATACAAGGCCTGAGCCCCTCATTGGGTAGTACACATGCTATAGCCCATCCCCCCTGTCACTCAAGGAAGCTGTTTACTGCAGGAGAAAACCCAGATTGTGCCTAACACTGCCTGCACTGATGCCAGGGTTTACATGTTAGGCAGGGCAGATTAGTAGCCAAAACCAAGACAGACATGGCTATACTCTCCCCCTGGTGGAGAATCCAACGGTCCCACTTGGACCTAAATTTGGGTACCATCCTTCAGCTGGAATAACCTGGAACAAATGCATAACAATTACACTATAACATTTTATAGCACACAGTTGACAGCATATGCATAACATTGAGGCCTTACAGATCCCTCCCTTTAACGTGGAGAATCCTTATCCCTCGAAAAATAGTGATAAGGGTCAGGTTTTTTTTTTTTAAACTAACCTGCCCTCGTAATTTGGAACCGTAACCGAGTACTCCCTCTTGGGACCCCACTCAGATAGGTACTCTACCCAGTCCATATAGACGCCTCTGTCCACTCTCCAGTCCTGAGAAGGCTTAACTACCTTTTGTTTGTTGTCCCTGTCATGGGTGGCAATAGTCTTAGGCCTGGAAATGTCCATGGGGAGATCTGTGTTAATAGCAGGCCCACCACAGTCAGTTACCACTAGCACCTGCTACTTATCAGGGTTCGCAGGGGCCTTACGCCCTCGGCCCCTTGCTTGCACGTGGTGACTCTGTAACAAAGTGTCCTTCTTTGCCCCGGCGGTCGCCTCTAGGATGACATCATCCGGTCACACCGGAAGGGTGTTGTCGTCCTCCGCTTTGGAAGAAGTACCGGCCGGTACATCTTCACCGGATTCCTCCACTGGAGCCTGGAGGGAAGAAGCAAGATGATCTTCACTTTTCCACTGGCTCCTGGCAGTCACGTGGTCCTCTCGGTGGAAGCAAACACCGTCTCCCCAGGAGATGCCACGGCCTTGGCGCTCCTCCGCTCTTCAGGATAAACCGTCGCTTGTGGTAACGTCTGCTGCACGGGACTCTGCTCCGGTTCTATCAGACAAGTAGGTGCTTCCTCTGCAGCCACAATGGAGTGATACTCTGGCTGGAGCATCACTACGGATCACCCTCCGCTGCTGTCGTTGTCTGATGTCTGGTGGGACACGCCCCTAGGGGAAGAGCACTGGGACACCTTGCGGTCACTGGCGGCGACTTGCAGATAGCGGTCCCACTACTGCACAACCAGCGGAAGTGCACCAGCCTCCTCCCGGGCGGTCACCTTACCCGGTAAATCAGTAGTGTAGCAGGAATCAGGACATGGTTCCTTTGGGGCATCCACCCCCGAGGTCGCAGTCCAGGCCACACTTCTCCATAGGAAGGCTGCATCCTGTCTCCAGTTGGGTGAAGTTGGCAGCGACACCGCTGGATTTTGGTGGGGGGCTCCACACTGCTGGCACTTTGATGTCAGGCTCACCTCTCCCAGTGGTGACAGTCTCTTAGGGTGATGATTAGTGCCTCCTCCCCCTGGTGGATTGAGGAGCACTGGCACAATGAAAAAGGGGGTGGCCTCGGCTTTCGTGCCGAACAACTCACATGAGGTGTGCGTGGCTCCTGCTCTCATGCCGCACTGGACACTTTGCAGGGCGTGACTTAGCTTCACCACAATATTGCAACTGGAAAAACGTACAACTTGCAAATTCCTCCATGCAGTCCCCGTTCTCGGCAGAAACTGCCATTTTGTATGGGCAAAAGTACATGATGCAGCTCCCTTTTTGGGAGGCGCGTTGTGCATAGCTGCAGCTCATTAAGCAAAGAATCTGGTCACCTGCGGATCAAGCTCCCCTTTTCGGATATCTGCCCGCTCACACAGAATAGGGTAGCTGGGTGGTTATGTAGTCGCCCCAGAGACGCGTCAGGGAACTACCCCACACCTCTTCGTAGTGGAGCATCGGAGAACTGCCCCCCACCTCTTCTTACTTAGCACGGGTGGGCCGCAATCTCGTCGGTGATACTTCGAGGGACTACTCCCACACCACTTCTTAGGATATGTAGCACGGTACGGCTCGCAGCTCCGCCGGGGAAGTCTAGGAGTCATAGTATAGCGGCAGCTCGTCAAGCAGAGGTTCTTGGCTACTTGCGGATCAAGCGCCCTTCCTATGGTGCCTGCCCACATATACAGAACATAGGATAGTGCAGGGCTGCATGGCACAGGCCACATTCCCCTGGACCTCGTTGAAACACTAAAGTTTACACACACACTAAAGTTTACACACATACATGTGTGAAAAAAGAGCATGTCTCCTCTATCCTGCTACAAAATCCTGTCCTGTTGAGCAGTGTCTCCAAACGTAACAGGTTTTCCCCCACCCTCTGTGAGATCTGCCTATTACAGGGTGTGTAATGCTGGTTACCTGCTGGTTCACAGGATGCTGAGCTTTCCTCCAGTGGAATGGGGAAGACAGGACAGGCTTTTGGGGTGATGGCGAGTCCTTCTCTCGGTGGTTCAGCGCCTCCATCTCTTGCAGGCCCCAGGGATGCTGGAGAAAATCCCTGCAGGAGAACCCTCTGATACTCCCCCTGATAGATTGCAGTCTCGGGAATGAGTATATTATAGAACTATAATACATATAAATATATTAGTTAAAGTGAAAAATAAAGGTTCTATAATATAAAAGGTACATTTAATAGTGGACTATCATATGTAATTTTTGCTAATTTGTTCACGGGACAGCTACATGGTAGCTTAAAATTGAAGACCCCCCACTGTGCGGCATAAAACATTCCAATGTAATTACTGTAAGCAATAAATCTCTTGCTATTTTTAATTTGTGTGTGCTGCTGCCTTTGTCTCTGCATACTACACATATTGGTGTCATATAGGCATTACCCATTTTTACAGTTCCAGCAATGATTTATGGGCTACTTTTGTTTATGTCTAATATCTTAATATAATATCTTGATTTTTTTTTCTTTTTAAATATTTCTCTTTGGTTATCTCTCCCCCTTTTCCCATTTATCTTAATTTAATAAACCAAAAACGTTGTGTGAAAGAGCATAAATATGTTTGTATTTGTGACGTTTACACCACATAAAGAAATCTACATAGGCCATCTCCTCCTATTGGAATATTTGCACAGATGTTAGCATGCTTCTTGCTTCTTTGATGGTGCTGACAAAGTATGCTGTTTTATATATAATAAAACAATTCAGACAAAAACAATGAAACCCTTCCTCTACAAAGCTGATTATGACGCATGAAAATATATAAAAACGAGCTTGAGAGTTAGCAGAGCTGACTCAGGGACCACCCACTCAAGAAGATTATTCCTTTAACAATAAAAGTACTTCAAATCTCCAAAGGGCTACTGTACATTTCTCTTCATATCATCAATGGCAAAGCACAGCATTGAATACTATGAGTAAACTTAAACTGAATTAGAATTATTACTAGACCTCAAAAATTTAATTGAAAACACCATGTATGCTCCCAGATTCTGCCAGTTACATCTATTGTCCTAAGGACATGCAAAAATGTTTAGGGAGATGCCCCATGCATTTATTTATTTATTTATAAAATATTTTACCAGGAAGTAATACATTGAGAGTTACCTCTCGTTTTCAAGTATGTCCTGGGCACAGAGTAAAACAAATAATACTTGGTTACAAATACAGTTACATAAATGAACAGGGTATACATTATATACAAGACATTGCATGCACAGTTAAAGAAAATATATATTATGGGCGTATGAAACAGTTACAGACCAGATTAAAATGTGAGACAGCCTTAGATTTGAAAGAACTTAAACTGGTGCTGGATGTGAGAGTCTCTGGTAGGTTGTTCCAGTTTTGGGGTGCACGGTAGGAGAAGGAGGAACGTCCGGATACTTTGTTGAGCCTTGGGACCATGAACAGTCTTTTGGAGTCTGATCTCAGTTGATAAGTGCTTCATGTGGTAGGGGTGAGGAGCTTGTTCAGATAGCTGAGTAGCTTGCCCATGAAGAATTTAAAGGCAAGACAGGAGAGGTGAACTTTGCGCCTAGACTCTAGTGATGACCAATCTAGTTCTTTGAGCATATCGCAGTGATGTGTGTTGTAGTTGCATTGGAGAACAAAATGACAAATTGAAATGTAGAGGGTGTCAAGTTTGCTAAGGTGGGTTTGAGGTGCCGAGCCATATACTATGTCTCCATAGTCAATAATTGGCATTAGCATCTGCAGTGTGATACGCTTTCTGACCAGGAGACTTAGGGAGGATTTGTTCCTGTAAAGTACCCCTAGTTTGGCATAGGTCTTGGTTGTCAGGATATCAATGTGCATCCCGAATGTTAAGTGGGAGTCAAACCATAAGCCCAGGTATTTAAAACTAGTGACAGGGGTTAGGGTGGTGTTAGCGTTGGTTCTGATCAGGAGCTCAGTCACTGGAAGCTTTAAAAATTTAGTCTTGGTCCCAAATAGCATTGTTACAGTCTTGTCAGTGTTTAAAAACAGTTTGTTTTGGGAAATCCAGTTTTCGAGTCCCAAAAAGTCAGACAGAAGAATGTGTTGAAGGTCAGAGAGGCTATGGCTGTGTGCATATAAGATTGTGTCGTCTGCATACATGTGTACTGAGGCTTCCTTACAAGCTGTGGGAAGATCATTAATGAACACTGAGAAGAGTAGGGGTACCCCAGAACAGAGCCTTGCGGGACACCACAGGTGATATCCAGGGGGTTGGAGTTAGAGCCTGAGATGGACACATGTTGGGATCTTCCTGATAGGTAGGACTGAAACCAGTTTAAAGCATGTTTCCCTATTCCAGAGCTCTGGAGTTTGTTAAGCAGGATAGCATGATCAACTGTGTCAAAAGCCTTTCCAAAATCTTTGCATTGACCCTGAGGTTCTCTAAACTTCCCCGATATCCATAATTAAGTTGTAAATGGTTGAAAAAACCCATTGGTGTGCTATTTAATTATCACCTCTCTAGTGTGAAGTACTGTAGATTGAAGTGGCTACAATGTTCTCAGTCCAGATCAATTTCTCCTAACACACATCTCTCTTTTTGTAGGTTGTAAATTGTTGTCGTAGGAAGAGATGAGTTGAATCCATCTAAATGATTTGTTTATGTCTGTGATGTAGTTTGTCACGTTCCTTGTCCTAGTACAGAATCTCTTTCTATAAATAGAATGTGCCATACAGTATGTATTCAGTATTTGCTTACACACATTATCTTTCCCCTTCCTCTCCAGTAGTTTTTCAAACTTTCTTTAATTAAAAAATCCCAAATCCTTTTGATAATGTGATTTGTGGCAGAATCTTAGATGTACTTTGCCAGCATTTTTCCTTGTGAATTTGACAATATCATCTTTATTTCTACATTCAAATTTCAATCATGTCAGCAGTGGAAGGGAAACAAGATAAAAAATAACATATAAGAAATTGTATGAGGGAAGCTTTAAGCTCTAAGGATTATCTGGATACAATTTCTGCTGTACATGTTCACCTGCTACAAGAGAATCTGCAATTACCCTGCTCGGAAAACGTACAGTACCCACAGTGTCCGGCCATATTTGCTTATTAGCACAGAACATAAATGGAAGACGGAAGATTTGTTATAGCTCACTTTCCATATTCCACATTCCCCCCTCTATAAGAGGCACAACGTGTTTTTACTTACTGCTCGCAGTTCTGGATCCTCCAAGCTCTGCCGATATGTTAAACAGACTATGATCAATCACATCTGGTTAGACCTAAACTGATCACCTGTCCATTAGATTTGCTAAACTCCCATGACAGTGCACAACAGTGTACATCAGTAAGCTAATTCATTGTTTAATTGTACAAATCTATTGCTGCCAGAAGACAATAATCATATTCAACATAATATCCCCTTGTAAATTCGGCATAGAATGAAAAAGCACTATTGCCTCGTTCCCGTTTTTTGTTTTGTTTTGATAAATGCAGCAGTACCTTACATTTACGAAAATGCATTATTTAAGCTGCCGATCGATCAACAAAGTTCAGGCTTCCAAGGGTACACAATATTTCGGCCTATTTGAAAAAAGGAAGTGTGGCTTCCTAAATGGCAGCTAAAACAACCCACGGAAGCTTAATGCATTAAAAATCATTAAAAAGGGCATAAGCAGTGAAAAAAATGCAGTATTATCTAATATTACACAACTGATATTTTTTTTAAAATATATATATAATTTTGAATTAAATGCTGCTTTATTCTTAACCAAGAAACTTATGTAAAAAGTTATTAAATAAAGGAGCCTATCATTAAAATTAATGCTTTTTTAATTACATTGGTGTTAAGGAATCAAACTGTATTTGCCACCGTACAATTTTGGGAACATTAATAGCAGAAGTTTGGGGGCAGTTAAGCAGTACAATTAGACTGTAAGCTCCTCGGGGCAGGGACTCCTCTGCCTTAATGTTACGTTTATGTCTAAAGCACTTATTCCCATGATCTGTTATTTATATTATCTGTTATTTATTTGATTACCACATGTATTACTACTGTGAAGCGCTATGTACATTAATGGCGCTATATAAATAAAGACATACAATACAATACATATGTAATACTAAGTTTATCTACATCAGGTGCTGGTACGGAACTGAATAAGAGTTGACGCCGGATCGGGGATGCTAAACATAACGCGGGATTAATGTACCCCTCAATATGTTACATTTGGCCGATCAGTGAGCAAAAAAACCCTATTTTTTTAATACTGTACAGCCCAGGTCCCTCCCCCACCCCCTCATATACAAATATTGATTAGATTACTACAAAATAGACCAACTTGTTTACCCCATTCATGGACTCAGATTGGATACCCTACCTGTGAGTTTCATAGCTCAAAACTGGGGTAAAACCAGGACAAACAAAATTGCACCAGATTTATCAATAAAACAAAATCCTATTCCTTCCTATGGCATTTCTTTTGTTCAGTATATCAGGTTCTGTTAGCTTCAGATTTACTCCAGGTTTGACACCCAGAAGACTTTCATTAATATGTTTCCAATGAAAAATTCTATAAAGCACAGCTGCCATATCTCAAACTTGGGATCTGCCATTGAGAGTGTTGCTAATTTTATTAGGAGTCTCATATAATGTTTCCTCATTTCTACAGTACACGTGACATACGTTTAGGCAAGTTAACATGATACAGCAGTGCACATAACTTTGTATATTAAACTTCACCTTTATTGTACTCATGCATGGAATTGGGGATATTATTTCAGTGAGTTTGCACTGATGTTCCAAATGAATAAATCAAAGTCTTAGTCATGAGAATACATGATATATAGTATATACACTTTTCTATGCTATTTATTTTCTCTTTGGGTGCTATAAATATACAAAGTGGCAGCTGTTATATTGGCAATCATTCCGAGAGGACACCACACACAGCACATTTAATGCTCTACTTTCGGTTGTCAAATGTTGAGATAAATCCATGTGCTTGGTTTCTTTGGGAAGGTCAGAGAATTACAACTTTAATATTATATAGATGTGTATGGCTTGAATTTTTTGTGCTTATAGGTTTTCTGTGACATCATGAAAAAAATAAGTTTGCTCACCCATCTACTGCCTTGTATTTGGAAGTATGAATTAATTATTATGGATTATTGTCCACTAGGACATCTTTCAACATTATTTTAATTTTTCATTCATCCAATATATTTCAAAGTCATTGATCTAAGACTTGCACTATTTGTGGACAGTGAAGGTGATCCTATATATGTCGAAACAGCCATTCGAGCCGTTTTCACGCACAAATCCCCCTTTGATGGCTTTCTGTCTAAAAACAGCCCAAATAGCTACCTAGCCAAAAACAGAATATGGCCCTATATGTGTTATCCACTATGTCAGTGCCGATTGCAGTGCTAAAATATGGAAATTCCCATTGACTTGAATGGGTTTCCTTTCAGATGTGCCCTTTAATGAATAACCCCTTATTTGTCATTTAATCTACATAAAAGATTAACAAATAATGGCGTGAATAGGATTCTAAGCACTGGAGAAGCATATCAGAAATATATGTGCTTTTATGCATAGTGGTGTTTTTAACAATACAGTAAGGATTGCTAGCTCAATCAAATTTTGCTTACACAAAAAGCTATACAATTGTATATTGGTTATGTGATGTACGATCCATGTGGAACAATGACCAATTTACTACAGTACTCTTTAGGTTTCAAATTCAATGTACTGTACACCATTGTTTTATTTTGCATAACAATATACGTACAGACACAGGAATCGTAGTGTAGCAATAGTTTCATACAAGTCGGTCAACACTAGTATTTGGAATACCATGAAGTGAAATCATCCTTTGAACCTACCAGTTCTTTTTAAATACTGATAATTTAAATGCTTTTTGTTTTTCTACGAACTGCAACCAGCTTTGAAAATAAGAATGATTTATTTTCATTGATATATCATCTAACATAATTAACCATTTAGGAGAAAGACAGAAGAGAGAGAAAAAGATGTTTGTGGTTTGTCAAATTTCTAGCACAACTGTGAGATTTTCACACATTTTTGGCTCGTTCTCAAGTAATGCAATAATTCATCAAATTTTGCAAAATGTAAAGAAAATTAATTCACAAACTTCCAAAGCACTTTTATAGACATTTCTTATGTATGTAATCTCGATCTATGTGCGAAACCCTGTTTCTGTTTCACACCATTCACAACTTCCTTTCCACTATTTTTAAGTGATCTTGGGGTCCAGTAACAAAACAAGTTATCTAGTATCAAGACAGAGAATACACAGTTTTTTTTATTGTACATTTCTGTCAAACCCCCCAAAATGTAGAGAATAAACCCCATGCAGCTGAATGTGAATTAGGCATCTGAAAGAATTGACTTTCAACAGACCTTTCCATTTGAAGAGAAATGCTCAGCAGGTTGGCAATGTTCTGTATATATGCTATTGTTGCATCCACCAACAATACAAATGTGTCTTAAAATCTGAATCATGCTGTGCAGATAACTACACATCATATTAAAAACAAATCTAGGCAAACTTTTTGCAAAAATGGTGTGTGTGTGTGTGTGTGTGTGTGTGTGTGTGTGTGTGTGTGTGTGTGTGTGTGTGTGTGTGTGTGTGTGTGTGTGTGTGTGTGTGTGTGTGTGTGTGTGTGTGTGTGTGTGTGTGTCAAGGGGAGACACTTTTTTTTCTGAGATGGTGTCACCCAAGCAGCTGCACTGAGTACAAATGTAACATTCTAATTTAACAGCAGACTGCAGAGTGTGGAATGCATTAGACAAATTGCATTATCTGTTGGATAAAAGTACATGGTGGCAGTTTTGACTGAAATTTGACCCACAGTACAACATTATTTCGAATAGCCCACACCATGGGGCCTATGCAGAGAGCAGCGCTATTTCGAAATTCGCCATTTTTTGGAGAAAATCACGCAGAAAACAGCAGAAAATGGCGAGTTACGAAAAACGCGCCAATTTTTCTTTTCTATTTCTAAAACTCGCCTCGCGGCTGGCGAGAACCTCCATCTCGCCAGTTTTAAAAATATCCTAATGCAGAGAGGCGCGAACGGCATCTAGCGGCTGTTCGCGCCAATAAAATGGCGCGATTGTCTCCTTTTTGCCTCGCCAGAAAAAATTGGCAAGAAGCTGCCGCTCGCGGCCATTGCAAAGGGAAAAAAAAGGCGCAATTTTTTTTTTACACATTTCTGAAGCGCGCATCTCGCCAATTTAAACTCGCCACACGCATTCATGTTAAACATAGCAGAATTCGCACATTTCTGCATATGGAGAATAAAACTCTCCAAAAAAGCTACTTTTTAATAAACTCGCCAATTTTAAAATTCGCTGCTCTCTGCATAGGCCCCCATATCTTATTACGATATCTCTGCAATCACGCTACATATTTACATAACGCTAGGCTTTCTATTTGGGCTCTGAAATGGACATTTGTGAAGTTAAGAAATAATATATGTATAGATGTGAATCATGTTTACATATCGGTAAGATTTTAGATGTAAATTTATATATCTCATTTGCATTCTAACCACTATTTCTATTGTTACATGTACAGTTCTAGTTCTATAAGTACAAACCACAAATTATAGGTCTTACATATTTCTGCCTTCAAAACAGCATTTACAGTATAAACATCCTATGATTGTAAATCACTAAATGTTTCATTACATTTTGTTCCTAAAGTAATATTTTTCTTCCACAATGTAATTCATTTGTTCTACATGTGCACAGAATACAAATGTAATAGATTGAACCAGTATATAAAGTAATTTGTCATAGAGATGTACATACACTAATACACTATAATTTGGACCCTCAAAAGTCATATCTGTAGGCTGTAATTTGTATGTTCTATAATTATAAAAAGACCAATAATTAATTCTATTTGTTTGGTGGATATAATCATAAGGTTGTTCTAAAAGCATTTTCTGGCTGTAGTCATACTACTACAGTATATGGAGGCAAGGAAAAGCCAAGGCAACACATGTTGAGTTTAAGCTCATATAATTATTCCGAACCACTGTATCATTCCAATAAAGTAATCCCTGACGAGTAACGGAAGGGTGGTCTTGGCCAGTGGCCCGGAGTACCACTGCAGATGAGGAGGTTAAGGAAAAGGGTGGAGGAACGGGGAGTTGGGAAAGATTTAAAGAGACACCTGACTCGTGCTTACCCTCCTCTTCTTCCTTCACATCTCCAGAAAGATTTTTGTTGTGGCAGCATGGCTCAGAAGGGTCATTCATGCATGGATATGCCAGCTATAGAGTGATGGCCTCCATCTACTGATGTGCACGGAGTCGAGTAGGGGTAGGGTTGGCGAGGGTGTTGCCCTCTTAAGGTAGTGTTGGTTATGCTTAACAAACTCCCATGTGGGATGGGGGGTCTAGAGGTGCTGTCCTGGTAGGAGAAAGGGGAGTGGAGCATCATGGGACATGGAGTAGCAAGGAGGAATGAGTCTGGAGCTGGGGGTTGTGGGGGGCTCAGAGTTGGGGCAGGCATGGTATCTGTAGTCGGGGTGGGAGTAGGGGTTAGAGTGGTGACAGGGTCAGTAGGGGTGGGGGTTATGGGAGCTTGGATTGCTGGGTGGGTGGGAGCAAAACAAGTGGTTCAGCATCTGGGGGTGGGGAGTTGACGGGGCAGGCTAGAAGGCTAGACCAGAAGGGAAAAGAGGCATGGGTGGAATATCGGAGTGGAAGGAACTTTGATGTGCCCTGTAAGACCTTTGCCAGATTATATAGCTGTTCATCCTCAAGGGTTGTCCCAATTACTGAACTACATGAAGGGAGATACGCTAACAAGATTTCAATTTGTTAGGGTATACAAGCGCTGTTTGAGGGGTACAGGGTAGAATCCCAGTTTGTTGCCAAATTATATAGTGGTTCGTCCTCATGGGTTGCCCCGTTGCTGAACTACATGAAGGGTGATACGATAACAAGATTTCAATTTGTCAGGGTACTCAAGAGCTGTTTGAGGGGGTACGGGGTAGAATCCCAGTTTGTTTGGATCGCACTCCTTTAGGATTGGGGCAGAAATGGAGACTATTGTATTTCTGTGGGGATAGGTGGAAAGTTTCCTGTTTGGGGCAAAGTGTGGTTATGCTGGATGAATGCCCATTCCAATGATTTTGCAGCAGAAATGGAGGAGGGCTTCCCCAGATATTTTGGTACTGCATATTTAGGGCAATGATGTTGGACAGATGCGTTCAGTGGATCCGACAATGGTATCCGACAAGAAAAAGCACAGTTATCAGTGGCATTTCATACTGCAGTGGTTTGATTATATGGTCAGAAATTAGTCCAAGAATGGTCTGGAGTGGGGCTTGGGATAAGAAGCCCATAGAGCAGGAGGAAGTTTAACCATAGGGTGGCAGATCTGGTGAGGTTAATTGGGGGCATTGCAGTTTGGCATAAAGAGTTAGAGTAAGAAGAGGTTGGTTGATATCGAGAGGATGGAGTTAATCTCTTGGAGATAGCTCTGATATTTTCAAGATGGGCTGGAGAAGGCTGCACGGATGGTGGTGGCAATAGCGAGGCAAGTTGTGGGCAGAATAGGAAATTTGGTCATGGCCATCTTGCCGTGACCAAGTCTTCATGGACATTTGCTACCGACGAACCCTCCACCACAGCCATTCCACTGCTGGACACTGAGCTGCAGGCCAATTCAACGATAAAGTAAGTTCTAGGGCTTTAGGCGGTTAGGGTAGTGGGTTAACTTTAGGGGGTTTAGTGGGTAGTGTAGAAGGTTAACAAAGAGGTTTCAGTAGTTAAAGTTAGGGGTTTTAGGGTAATCTGTTAAAGTTTTTAGGGTAGGGAGTAGCGTTAGTATTAGGGGGTAAAATTAGGGATTTTTAGGGTAAGGGCTATGGTTAAGGACTTACCTGGGTAGCATAGCAGGCGGCAGTTGAGTGTCAAGATAGCAAGGTCATTTATGGCTAAGCGTCAGAAGTCATTTGGTTGCAGCGAAACGTCCAGGACCAAATGTCCTAGACCGAGTTTGAGGTGTCTAATGGCCTCAACGTTGGAGGTATGTTGACTGGTCAGTTTTCCCTAGGTTGGTAGTTATGTATAGTATGGGGTAACATGAGGCTATTTTGGGTCCGGGACAGGTGCGGCGGCCCTGATGGTAATATGACAGGCCTGGCATGGGAACCTTCCGTATACAAAAGTTTGTGGTGTAAAATGCGTGACATCGCAGTGACCACGAGGAACGCCGGCAAGGCACGAGATGCTGGGGTAGACGAATGTGCCATCATGGCTTCCTATTGGCTCAATCCCAGTCAATGACGGTCACAAGCCCGGATGAAAAATCGGGAGTGTTGGTTCCCGTGGAGACAGAACCGGAAAATTAACCAAGAACCCAATGGCAGGACAACAATTACAAAATGTTCCTACAGCTAGTGCAAACGGCTCAACCGATGCGTTGGGAGTAGCTGGACTCCCTTCAAAAAATGGGTTACCAGCCATACGCAAAAACAATTTCAACGGTATAGACGTTCTCAACCTCGCTGCTTGGAATATCCATTCAAGGCAGCCAAACCGGCAAAATGGATCTATTAGCCGACGAACTAGACATATATATATACGGGACATTTTAAGCAAGCATTTCGAATTGTCCTTTTTGGGACCGATCCACGGACATCCCCGAGCCATATCCCCATACTATGTTATTATGTTTTTGCATCCCACCTAGCCCACTATACTAACTGAAAAACAATACAAAAAAAATCCCCAGAAGGGGGGCAATGTTCTGTGTACTTAGATATAAGAGCACAACTGGTGCTTTAATAACCTGCCCCACATCATTTTTTTTCTTTTCACATGGCATTGATGCATTACCATTAGTCAAAGTCTTCAGTCTTTTACTGACACATTCGAAGTGACATTAGTTGGTAGGGTTTTTCCATCTCTGGATGGACCAATACAAATTGATTTTAGGAAACAGTATGTTGAAAGCCAAAGATTTTAAAGCAGTTGACATACATTTCAGCACACCCCTTTTAAATAGGTTCCTTCTATGTAAAGAAAAAAAGTGTGGCACAGTAGAACAATTATAAGGTTAATGTTATTTTTATCCATGCTATCATTCTTGTTTCTTGGATTATTCATTAAAGCTACATAGTATATGGAAAGCTATGACATAATATTAAGTTACATAAATATCACGTGTTACACAACATGTATTTTGTTCATTGGTTCTATGCAATGATTTTGTATCATGTAAAAGTACTGTACAAAGATTCTATATCTTCTAGAAAAACACTCCTAGATGTTCATTAACAATTCATCGAAGATCAAGGCTTTTTAGAAATTCTATTTAATAAGTTTTCTTGTCACTCAAAATCTTACTTCTCATTAGCAAAAATATATGGGTTCCTGTGTACTTACTGTATGTCACATGGCAAATGTAATACCACATATGTTTAGCAAATATCTAAAAAATACAAATATAAAAATCACGCAGAAAAAATCTTCTGTGTAAATGTTACTGATGGATGTGATTAGTAATCCCTAATGAGTATATTGTATTTGCACTGGAAAGGTTGTGTTATTACTCTGTGTTTTTTTTATATTTTGGAGTTATTGCTGCTATAGCTTGGTCTATCTATTTTGCCAGTTCTGACAAGAAATTGATAGAGAACGAGTTTGCTCACGCAAGCATCCTTTCTCTAACAATCCTGTTGCCCTGCTGAACCAGATGATGCTTTACTTTGTCCTGACAATAATCAGTCATACCAAACTGTTATAACTGATATATTGCTCTTGTCTTACGTCCACATAAAATAATTGTATCCAAACATATGATTGTCAGAAACAGCAGGCCCTCTATATTACACATTGAATAAAACACATTGGGTTGAGAGTGTGAATTTACATTTCAGTGCCTGCTTTTTACACATTCTTTAAATTATATATCTGAACATACATTAAATATCACACTATGTGGTCTTTGTATCAAAAGAGAAAAACTGCGTTTTTGATGTTAAATTGATGCTAGGCCTAAATGGCATTTTTGGTCATGAGTCTTTTAGTGTGAATGGGCTATATTTACTAAATGGAGCTCATTGATTTACAGTATTCTTTTTGTATAATTGATTTACAGCACAGTTTTTGATTAAAAAAAAGTCTGTTATATTTACAGGAACTATCATAAATGAATGGGGTTTTTTTCACAAAAAAGCATGTGGTTTTATTCCAGTAGTAAAAAATTGATGTGGTTTGTTGAAACAAGCTCATTTTTAAATAACTCAATCTACAACAGTTTTTTTGTGGATTGAACAAAATTGGTGAGTTTGAAATGTAATTTCAATAGTGCTTTTTCAGAAAAGCCAACACAACCCTTGCCATCTTCTCCTATTAAATATGTTTGTTCTGTAATAATTTATTGTTTGAAATGTAACTTATTGCTGGCATTGGCAGCGCTCTCTGTTGACGATGTTACTGATTAGTGCTGATGTTAGCCTACTTTAATCTTCTCTCTCAGTAATGCACAATGGTCAGAGTTTTAAGAACCCAGGAGGTGTGAAAGCACTAATACTATAGTACAGCAATTAGGGTATTTGGAAGCCAGGAGGTTTAAAGGTTTTACAATAATATAGTATAGTATTTCATGCACAAATTGTGATTTCTCATTTTAAATTTACTGATGAGAAAAAATATGTTTATACAAGCTCGGGTGCTCTGTGAAATAAATGGTTAGAGACAACAAAAATCAAAAACAAAAAACATAAGCATCCAAAAATTCAATGCAGACAATGCATATATTGTTAGCACATACAGATGTAGGAACGGATGTTATTTTCCATGAGGTTAATGCTTATTCACAAAGCTAATCATATGCAAAAACAACGACCGGTGTATATCTCATTAGCATAGACTAACATCACGTTATTGTAGCACAACTTTGCATTAACGTCAAATTCTGTGAAGCAGCCTCCTAGCCTTGGGCGGGGGGCCGCCATGACTGGGGGGAAAGGCTCTCCCTCACCTCCGTTGTGCTCCCTGGACGCTCGTCTTGCCACAGGCAAGAACGGGAAGTGACACGACTGGGAGGCAGGAGGGGGAGGAGCTGTGTACAGGTTAAAGTCCAGCTGGCAGGGAGCGCGGTCACTCCGCGCAATTTACCACCCACCCGTCCTTTGTCGATGAAGATTGTTCCCGTTTTTATCATTATTTTGCCCACTTGTCTCTTGGTGACAATTATTGTTAGCAGATACTATTATCTGCCACTTGCACATTGCCTATGAATATCATTAACATTTATCATTGTTCTGTTACAGTGTGAAGTCAATATACCTTTGCCAAGAAAAATGAAAAGGACTGGAGTTCTTCAAAGGAGGGGTCGAGTCTGACCAGGTTGCGTCGGTAGCGGCGGTAGTTGGGGGGATAAATGCTTGTCTTTGCCAGATGGGACTCTGGGCTGGTAAAGCCCAGTGGGAGTGACGAGTGGGCAGGGGTGATTTAATCGTGAATTCTGGGAACCCACACGCGATAACGGCCGGGTCACATGTGCCCGGCTTGGAGGTTACGGGTTTAGCGATTCAAGGACCCTCTGACCTTTCACCCATTAAGTGAGCACTCTGGCAGGGATTGGCATTTACTCAACTATTTAAGGTTACATAAAAAAGCTGCTGCCTTTATACCTCCAGATCCAGTCTCTGTCATTATGTGTACGTGTCTACGTGGGCAATTGGGAGGGGAGGGGAGCTCCCTCGCAGCCTCCCTGGTCATGTTATGTACAGTATGTTTTAGAAAGACTCCCATCCAATCCCTGAAATAGGTCTTTAACTCAAGTTGAGAAACGGGAAAGGAGAGGGAAGTGAAGGCGGAAAATAACACGTCAGTTAAATCATATCTAAATGTGATGTTACAACCATCCAGACCATGTATAAGCCCTACTTCCGGGTCTCGATGTTAGTAACGTCAAGTTTAGGTGTCAGATAGCTAACTCTACCTAAGTCCATGCGTTAACTTTAAAGGACCTTTGTCATATGTCTCTTTTTGTTCATTATAACCAACGTAGGTAAAAATGAACACTACTCTAATTAAAAGTAAAACTGGGTTAATGTTACGTTAATCACTTCAGTGGATAAGTGTCACTATTAACATGATGCTAATTTAGGATAATCTCACGTTAAATAGCAAAACGTAGGCATAACGTATCTGGGTCCAACAGTATATTGTGTTTGCATTACATTTTCTCTGCGCCTGTGTTTTGTTTATTATCTTATTGGTTGAGTGACCTCCTGTGAATGGAACTACACAATAATTCTAAGACAAAGAGAATAATTTATTACACACAGTAAATCAAAGCCGTAATGACATGTGAAAGCTATTAATTTATGTTGCTGTGTTGATACTTTACAACAGATATTGCAGTCAATAGAAACAATGTTTCCCAATATGTAAACATCACTTAAAACAAAGACCCTATTCAGTGATGCCTTCATCACCTCGCTGTGATAGATTTCAACCACATTCAAATAAATAGATCTTAAATCTTCCCAAGCAAGGGGAACACAATTTCACATCGCATTGAAATAGGGCACAGTCCATGTGCATCATTTTGAACAAGTAATATGATATCATAACATATAAGTTATTGGATGTAGAAAATAGAAATGTGAAAACATATTTTTTAAAGCTTTTTAATTTTATATCCCATATTAGGAAAAAAACAGTTCAAACTGAATAATAAAGAAGCTATAGGGACATGATAAATGAAGTAACTTATGACAGTGCTATTTATTTGCAAAGCATTGCATGAATTGTATTTATTGTTTGCCTCAATGAGAACGATGAATCTCAAGTAGGCAAAATGTAGCAATGTGTCACATAACATGTAACAGCTAATAATAATTCCACTTACAGTATGAGCACATTTACTTCTCAGACAGGTCTACAAACCTGCCTTTCCCCATAATCACTCAGCAATGCTTAAACTGCAGCTAGGGATTCTGGGTAATGACATGGAAATGAGTACTCAGTGTGTTACATTTTGCTTCTTAATCCATTTTAAAATGGCTCCCTATATTCTTATGCCTGCTGTATTACACAGTGTCTACATAATTTATAACAACCTTGTGCCACTTTGCAAGCTAGCCAAGAGTTTGCACAAAGGCTCTAGAGGGTTAAATAACAGCACTAAACATAGTTTTTCCTGATATATACAGTGCTGCACTCACACGTCCTCTGACATCAGATAAATATAATCAGAAAATATTTGTCCTCCCATCTTCACGTATCAATTAACAGTACTGTATGATAATAACTTTAAAAGTGTGGTACCAAATATAACCAAAATTAACTAATGGCAGCAATGTGTTGAGCAGTTTCAAACTAGTTGTCTTAAAATCATTGTGTAAGTAAATCTGACAATATTTGCAAGCCTTGTATCTGAAATTCAACGTGCTTTTTACTGCTCTTTTTTTTGTCTGTATATTATTGTATATTTTCTTAAATGATTCTCAAACCTGGAGCGGGCGTCTATAAATCTGATCATCTTTTTTGTGGAGCAAACAAGACTGAAAATCAGACCTCTTCCCCCCCACTGTGATTAAAACAGTTTTCAGGCCTCTAAAATCATCACATTTTAACCATATAGGCCCATATTTTCTATCATATTTGGTGCCAAGTGGGCCTGTACAATGAGAGCCTATTTCACTGTAAGCAGTGCATCTCTCACATACCTACACACAAGCACAACCTTGTCCATCTGACCTGGCACAGTATTTTTATTTGTGAAGGCATCACAAACAATATGGATGTCAATGCAATGGGGAATGGAAACTGAATCTGGGCTACCATTTCCCTCCATTTTTCAGTAAAGTGTTGTATGTGATATCTTTGAAAAGTATCAGATTTTGGAAAAAGAATTAACTCCAGAATGTTTATGCATTATAGATGTTTGGATTGGAGCTTACTGCCTTGTGTATTCTTTGTGGCATGAAATGAGATACCCCAAAGGGAGAAGGGACCAAACTGCATCACAAAGCCAAAGGTTCGTAACTAGTATACATTCTTATTGAGACAAAAACAACTGTTTTTCTGTCCCTTAAAAGGAAGCAATTATTTACAGAGCTACCAAAGTATCCACAACAAATTAACGGAAGTAAAACAATTACTTTTAACTGCTGATGTCAAATAAAATCATGTATTTATTTTCAAGTAATAGGGATATTAGTTGGAGCACAAACCAGTAAAAATAAAGATAATTATCCATACTACAGTATTTTTTCCTCAACCAGCCGCTTATCACGCTATAGTAACAACAAAGATATATATGACAGGCGGCATATGATGATGGGTTTAGGGGTGTTATCCCCATTACAAATCTGGCTGTACACCTTTTTTTTGTTTGGTTTCCAAGTCATGAAGTGAAGAAAATGGAAATGTGAGGTTTTATTGTGCAGTTGTGACCTGCGTCATCAATCACAATGGAGAGGGATGGCACATTCTATATTGCATGGCAGCTGGCTGGCACCTCCATTATTTCCAGCATACTATGTTTTACGATAATTCCCCAGCACAGGTAATAGTCACAAATGTAGGTGACCACTGTATTTAAAGGAAATCACCTGCAATTCAAATGTACTGTAAACATATGCTTAGAAAGAGGCTCCCAACTAACCCCTCTGTTCAATGTGGAGGGAAGTAAGATGGAAAGGATGTCATGCCATGAACAACAAGTACTGAAAAGTTATATGAACATACTGTATGGAACAAAGCACTCCACACTCCGTAACTTAAACAGGAGACCTCAATGTGGTTGAAGGAGTAAACTGAATGAACCGTATCTCTGGATCCAGTTACTATTTTACAAAAATCTTTTGACCTGTTTAATTCTTTTAATTAAAAAAAGACTTCAATATGCAGTCATTTATAGAAGAACATCAATAATCTATTATGCGGCTTATTAAATGTATTCTTGTGAAGCCCATAAAACAGGTCTCTTGGCAGAAAGGCTTTATTTCTTTTAATCCTTCCATTAGCTACATGGGCAATCCTGATTAGAGATTAAGGTCAATGTATTTGTTTGGAATACAATAAGAAACTAAATACATTTTAAGCAGTCGGTGAAAAGGATATCGTCAATCCTCACATTTATCTTTATAAGTAACAATGTTCTGAAAACGCTTGCCCCCTGATTTCTCAGTCTCATGGTCTACTATCAATCTGTTTAGTTAAAACCATAGAGCTTGGTGAAATTGTGTTATAGAACAGGGGTGCTCAACTCCAGTCCCCAAGCCCCCCCAACAGGCCAGGTTTTGAGGGTATCCCAGCTTCTGATTGAGCCACCTGTGCTGGAGTTGAGATATCCTGAAAACCTGACCTATTGGGGGGGCGGGGGGGATTACTGGCTTGATCGGAATGCTTGAAAAAATGCTTTTTATTGTTAGGTTAAGATTTAGATGTTGCTCATTGTTAAAAACAAGAGACGCTGCACAGCAACTTTGATAAAACAGCACGACTTAACATCCTTAATCAGTAATCAAAAAACTGTTTTAGTGACTGTGTTTTAAAAGCCAAATTTAAATGGGAGCTCATAGCTGAACAATATCGTATTATAACCATTCATTAACTTCTGGATAGAAGCTAGAAAATATCGCCCTATTTAAAAACAACTATTATCTCGTTAGGAGGGCATATCACCCAAAACGAGCAATGCTTCAATTTCAGTGCAAATAGTTTATAGGTACTAGACTTGATCAATTACAATTAAAAGCTGCAGTTGATGTTCAAGGGAGCTTGTTAATATGCAGAAAGAGTAGAAATCATGTCTCCCTCTCAAACGCCTTTTTCTTTCGAGAAATAAATGACAATACCACTCCTCTTTTACCTAGGTCAATAGATGATTATTGTGGCTCCTCTGTTACCTTGTAATATTTTATAAAGGTATTTACCTCCACACTAGCTACAGATGTAGCAACACTTACTGTCGCCAGCACCGCAGATAAACAAGCAAATGTCTGCGGCGCCCGGTACAGTGTCTGCCACGATCACGGTGCGAGAGGACCAAGCTTCTGAATCTCACATACCCCCCCTCCCCATCCCCGCAGCGTTAATGCTTTGGTGCCACGATGACATGACCACGCGTGGCAGCGAAGACGCTTAGGCTTGCTGCATCTGTATTTCCTATCAATAATTAGTGAGTGTTGGCAGAAAGCAATATTCTCTTTATGGCACAGGTGAGGAGGATTCACTTTTATAGCAGGTGCCTTCAGGGGGTTTAGTGTACTGTAAATGTGATGCTAAGATACACATTTTGAATATGCATCTCTCCATGGCAATGCATCACCTTTTCCCCATACAGGTGTTGGTTTGTGGGGAAATAAGAGGAATAAGAGGATGCAGGTATATCACACATCTCACAAGCCGGCAGTGTTAAAAACCAAACTGGCAAACAGATTCATGTCACATAAAAGAATGTTAATCTCACAATTCTTACATTTCAAAAGCTCAATGAATAATATGTTTAATATGTATCTAGATTCTCTTCCCTTGATCTTGGTACATTTCAGTCCTCCCAGCATGCAAGCATCAGTGTCTCTGCAACATGACAAAATCTACTGTATTTTAGAACAACCTTGTGAGGGATTCTGAAAAAGGAACAAGCTGATGATATCAGATTATGCTATTTACTTGGTAAATGATCACTTACGGGAATATTGAGGCCCATATTTACTGAACAGTCTTTTGCCATAAAGACACCTTCTGTGCTGGAAGACACCAGCCAGTTGACTTGAAATATGGGCCTGAATCTATCTCTCTGAAACTTTTTGGCTGAAAACTATGTAAAGAGATTACATTTTAATACATCGGTGAACATTTCCAACTAAAAGAACCTCTTTGGGGTAGATCCACAGAAGTGTGTTACATTTTTAGTGTTACATTATTGCCATGTTAAGTATTGTTATCCGTAACGAGTATCCCCAAAGGTTCATTGTGTTACGATGCCTTTGCATTCACATGAACAATAGCGGATCAATACATTTTAACAGACAATTGGCTTTCTGATATGCAAATCATATGGCAATAGGCAGTTTGCCTAACAACAGAGATCCCCAGACCGCTGTTCATGTAATCCCAGGGTAATAAAGCTACAATATTTAGGACCTTCCAAAAGCTGACGTTGCCTACATTCGGACCCTGATTATCAGTGAGTTATTTATGGGAATAGCCGAAAAGCAACGTACCAAGTATAGGATGTAACCCTTTCATTACAAAAAGTTACATGTGTCATACAATATAAATATTAGGGATCATACTGTATGAATGTCTGAAACACATTACAAACTGTATTATGGTTTTTAGCGATTAAAATTATATTTTTGTGTGAACAAATATGGTATAAAATGTAATAATGACTGTATAAAGTATGAGTGTACAATAATGTATATCCATACACACCTCAACAGTAATAATTAATATTTACTTAAATAAATATTAAATTAAATTATACTTAATGTACAACTAAAATAAATGAAGAAAGGACAGTATAAATAATTGAAAAAATTATGTGTAAATGGTAAGGCCCATGAGTAATGCGCCTTTATCGCGTGTGCGTTAACGTGTGATCAATATGCATGTGCAGTATATTGGAAATGAAAATCCCCATTAATAGTGCGGCTACATTGAAAAATGGACGTTATTTTTGCATCTTATTAGTTTTGAGGACACCCGTTAATAAGACGAAAAATAACACCCAGTCCCAATTTCGGTAAGGCGCGTTAACAGTTAAAAAATGACAGATTTCTATGGATCTACCCCTCCAAGCCTTATTCTACTACTGCCAAAGTGGCCCTTTGGGCAGTTTTTTTTATTGAAAATCTCCATTGTAATCAATGGGGATTTTTGTCTGAAAACGGCTGCATCGGCATACATAGAATTATCCCCTTCGTGATAAAACCCAACACTTGCTTTCCATGTTATTGAAAATGTATAGAGAATAAGGCTGCATTGTTCTGCAAATACAAATGAACTGAGATCTCTAGTAACGCACCTCAGTCTGACCTCAGCAACGTAACAAAATTGGGAGTTCAAAATGCAAAATGCACGAGTACAGAAAATTAAATGTCTGTAAATTGTGCAGGCGGTTTGTACAAATCAAGATACTGTACACTGTTACACACACACTTTCATCTTACCTCGCAAATATAATAGTTTTATTTAGAAATATTTTATATAGATACACATCCTATTACTATTGATTCCAAATACAATCATGTTCTTTGAGTTTGGCTGACAGGAAGGAAATACAATAGCTTTACATTTCATAATCAGACAGTCTAAGGTAAATTCATTAAATTTTTAAAAGGAGAAGGATTGTATTCAGAGTTAGAAACCTCAACTGGCAATGATATTTCCAGAGCAAACCTGTTTTTGTTAGCTCCTGTCCTGCTGAGAAACTATTAGAAATTAATTTTTAAATGGAAATGGAAAAATGGCTTGCGAGAAGCTTCGGGGAGATAATAATATATTGAAAACAGAGCACAGCTTTCATACTTCTTATAATAAAAAGACCAGCTGTCCATTTTTTCTATAGGCTGTATTAGAAATGAAAAAAATTGTGACAGCCATGCCAGCATAATATTAACATAAGGGTAGGTTACATCACATGCGGAGGTTTTGTCCAAAATTAAAAAAAGATCCCATTTTAATATAATATAATAGATACAGGTAATATAACTTTCTAGTCTGAGTCGTGTTGATTACCATATAACATGTACACAAGTCAAAAAGCACTAAGTGATAAAAAAAAATGAAACAATGTGAAAGTTGGGTTGGGTACAATAGAGCCCCTATCTACAGCTTTGTAACGAGCCTTGTATTGTTATGACCGTCAAATCATGGAAGAGCAGGGAAGAAGCCATGACAAAGGATAGGATTACCAGGCGTCTAGTTTTATCCAGACATATCCTCTCTTAAATTGTCCAGACAGATTTCTGATAAACAAGCTGTTTCGGTTGGGAGGAAAGTAATGTTGCAGAGGTTGCATCTGCTAGAAAATCTCTACCTTCTTTGATTTCCTGTCTTCTCCACCCAATATGCCCAGGCCTTGTTCTCCTCCACTTAACCGATTTCTCTGCTTACTTGTACCATGGGAATATCTCCCATATATAAAGCCCCTCTACTTACCATCAGCAAGCTGCAGGTCTCCCTTCACCCACCCAGCCCCTGCACTCACCAAGGTGTTTCCTGCCTGCTCAAAATGAACCCGAGTTCATGGTTACCCCCTGGATCTTTATGATCAGAAGGGGTCACAGAGAGAGTGTCTGTATATTAATGCTGCCAGATTTCTGTATAGCTCCTCTGAGCTCTCTCTATGCATATTGGCACTGATGATTGTGGGGTGGCTTTATCGTCTAATGGTGCTTGCTGTCACACAGAGACAGCTGCATGGGTACATATCTGACCACAGCTGTAGTCTTACAGGAAAAAAACCTAGAGGGTATACCGTACCACACTACCTGAAGGTTCAAACAATGTTAAAAGGCCATCCGAAATAAAAAAACTCAAAACAAATCTAGAGTTTTCACCGAGGTCCCCGTCTTAGTGGCCTTGTGAGCATCCACCCTCACACATCTCCTCGCTCTCAACACCCTCTATGTTTCTTCCCCTTCTCTCATCCTGTCCACCCCATGTATCTCTCTCCTTCACCCTGTCACTCTCACCTTTCTTACTCTTCCTCCCTCTCTCTACCCTCTCTCACTCTCCCCCCTCCTCTCTCACTCCCCCCTCATCTTATCTCTCCCACACCTCTGTCCCTCACTCTCAACCACCAAATATACTACATTTCCCCCCAAACTCTTAATTTCCCCACACACTCAATTTCCCCCCTCCCCCCATACTCACCTAATCCCTTCCCCTGCTCACACACAAGAAAATCCCCCCATCACTACACACACACACACACAATTCCCCCTTTAGGAATTTTACTTTGGGGGAAGAGGAAGGAGGGGGGGTGGGGAATGAAAATCCTTTGTCCAGGGCCAAAAACATTGCAGAGGGCGAGGCTGATGAAACACAGCAAGCAATTTTAGATGTTAACCGTTAGCACACTGTTTCTGAGCAGAGGGGAGCAGCTCTGTGGAAATCCTTCCAGACATCCACCTTTGGGGCGACGCAGATGTAGATGTGTACCTGTGCTGACACATTCTTCAAAACCCAAACATTTTGAATGCAACTGGGTCTTTGGAATGCTGGGAAGGTTTTTTTTTTAAATATAAAAACAGGGTGGTTCAGAACAACCCTGGCCATATAGAGGCTTACTGTACATGTCTGGAGATGTGTCTGTAGATAAATGGGTTCTCAGACGGGTGTTTTTCATATTTTAACTGTCTTTTGGGGTCACTTGATAGGGAATGAAAATGACAGACTACTCTTTTGTTTGAATGAGCACCAGTGAAATGAAATACTGTATAATAACCCAACAAAAGAAGAGGTATGCAAACCAGCATGGGCATCAGAAAACCGAAGGGAAGGGCAGTGAAAGCAGTGGGAAGGGCCACAGTGCTCAGAGCTTGAATGAATATTGCATCCACAAGGACGCATTACAACATTATATGTGTGCTTGTCCTGGAAAGTGATACACATGCACACTATATAAACATTCTATAATAAAATGGTGGAGATATTTAGGAAGAAAGAACACAAGGTGAAACTGTGTAATGCATTTTGTATTATCACAACCCAAGTACAGCTTAGTGCCCATGAAACAGATCTAATCACATAATGGATAATTTTCCTAAAGCCCTTAGCCTTCCATTCTGTGCTTTATGATGTCACCAGAAGGCACAAGCAGCTATAGTAATATTGTGCACAGCAAGTGACTGTATATCTAACTGCTTTTAAGTGACAAATATTTTAACAGATAACAACAAGGTAAGTCTTTGGGGCATGTTCTAGTAGCTGCGAGTGGTGCATATCTATGCGGAAAGAGCCCGTTTCAGTCGGATTTTCAGGTTTTGGTATTCTGTAATCCCTTCACGCATGTCCAAACCGTGCAGAAAAAGGCTTTTTTAGAAGCAGTCTGGCTATGCAAATCTGACTAGAATAATCCAAAAGGCTGAAACTTGCATTTTTTTTGCAAACTTGCTGGAATTCTAGTACGGTATTTCCGTTAAGTGCAAAAGGCAAAACCACTTCAACCAATTCACATTTTTTTTTCACACCACATCAAGGAGACAAGATTAGTGTTGCGAGTTCTGAAATATATAGGGGAAGGGAAGGGAGTGAGGGTAAGGAGAGAGAGCACAAGAGCAAGACCTAATTTAGTAGTCTCAAGTTGAATATATATATATATATATATATATATATATATATCCTCAAACATCCCTCCAAATAACATAGTGAGAGAAACCTGTTCACAAAAAGGAGCACACCTGAAGGTACCTGGGAGACATTCTAATTAAATATGCAAATTATATTTAAATGAGTAACACCCCACAGCCTCGTAAAATCTTTTCACGATGTCTATACTGACAAGTCTAAGGTCCCTTGTGATGAAGGTGGTACTGAGGCCCAACAGGATCAGAACCTACAACCACTGCCAGTCTAAGCAGCAGCTATACTATTGAACTGAACCAGATGCGGGAAGCTCTCCTGTCACAGCCTACTCTACGGCTCATACCTTTAGCCCCCTAACCTTGGCTTCCTTTAAAAGCAGACCACTTTCACTTTCTGGTTGCCAATTCCACAATGTCCCTTGTGCACAAAAATGAGCACAGCCGAGATACCATTTCAATATTCTTTGCATATCTCCAAGGTATCTAAGTTTTTGAGCACCGGTGTCTCTACCTATGTTATACGGAGGGAGGTTTAAGGGGATATATATACAACTTGAGACTCTAATAAAATTTCTCTCTTTCCTCCCCCTCTGCCTTCATATTTCGCGCTCTTGAGGGAGTTTGTACCACTCTTCAGGTCATTCTGCTTCCAAAGCAAATACAATCCAGGCGGATTGGCTGTTTAACCCCATGGTTTTTATAGACACGGTTTAAATAATGCGATCTGTAATTCAGAATACAGTACGTTGTCAAATGTTATTCAGTGACTTATGATTTATGACTACGTCAAACCAGCTTGCAGCTACTAGAATATGCCCCATTGTCTCTGATAATAATACTTATCTCCACAAAATTCAACACTTTAATAAAATATGTATCACATAACGACATCCTCAACGTATAGCTCTTACCAATTATCCGTGTAAGGTCAGCATGTTAACAAAAATGATTGATACTTACCTTATACCATGTTAACCTTCTTCTGTCTTTATGCTAGCACTGACCAAAATATGTCAATTCTAATAACAGTGAGACTGTCAAGGCAAAATGAAAGTATTAATGTCCAGTGTTAATCAGAAACTCAAACGAGGCCAAAATGGCCCTAATCTAATTCAGCAACTAAAACAAAGTGAATTAAATTCTCGGAGGATTGAGAGTGTATCATGCCAAACCGAAACAGCAGACTTGGTTACTGCTTTGATGCCAGGTATCCCTTGGCAATGCTGACGGAATAATGTGGGACTAATCACATCAGCTATGAGGAAACATTCCAAGAACCTTACCCAAAAGCTACATTGTACCAGAACGCTAAAGAACAGCAGCTACTGCTAAAGAACTGGCCAAAAAGGCAGGAGAGAACTGGTGCTCTTATTCTGAGAGACAATTGGTTTCAATATCTGTCTAATGTGATGTTAAATCCAAAATAACATTGGGAATGACCCCTTAGACAGTTAGAAGGAGTGTGTGTGTGTGTGTGTGTGTGTGTGTGTGTGTGTGTGTGTGTGTGTGTGTGTGTGTGTGTATGCAGATGCAGCCACCAGTATTAGATCACTTGCCTTGGAGAATCTGGGTCAATCTCACTGTAAATGCCTCAACATTTCTGTGAGATTCCTAATGGCCCATTGGATTAACACAGCGGGGGGTCCCTGTAGTCCCATTCAAACTGAAAGAGACTGCAGGGACCCCTGCTGTGTTAATCCGATGGGCCATTAGGAATCTCACAGAAATGTTGAGGCTTGTTGAGGCATTTACTGTGAGAGGCCTTCGTTTTTACCCAGGCAAGTGATCGGATACTGATGGCTGCGTCTGTATATATTGTAACAGTCAAAGACTGTCTACGTTAGAGAGAGCATGCAGTATACATACGCTCCAGCAATCAGGAGGTTAAACTCCTAGCTAGGCAACAAGCTAGGGTCTATCTGTTAATATAGCTGAGCTTTTCTACCCATCTTGCAAGGACACCGGTTGGAACAGTTCCGAGGCCTGCTGGATGCAAGGCCTGTTGTTTGGACCAAACCCACAGCCTGAGAGGGTCACAGAGAGAGACTTCAGATGTTGTCACTTACAGAAGTAAAAGGGCTAAGTATTGGTTTAGCTCTCTAATCTGTAGTTAAGGAACTGAAAAGTATGTTAGTTAGTGCTCCAGAAGGAGATAGGTATTTTGGTTTTGTTCCTGTTCTATTTTGTGCACTTTTAATCAATAAACCTGATATGCGAACACTGTGTTTCCTGCCGTGAGAGGAAAAAACCCTGCATGACTGCGTCTCTCTCTCTCTCTCTCTCTCTCTCTCTCTCTCTCTCTCTCTCTCTCTCTCTCTCTCTCTCTCTCTCTCTCTCTCTCTCTCTCTATATATATATATATATATATATATATATATATACACACACAAGAAAGTGATAGCAGCCAGTCCAAGTTAGGCAAGCTTTATTTCCCACCACCGGCATCATCCGTGCAGCAAGTGATCTTATCAGTCTTTCCTTTCCAGTCTGTTAAACTGTAGTTGTTCTGCACCAGAGAATGGATGACCGGGCGCTACAGTCAGATTGGAGCAGTCTGGGCCACACGGTCCTGATAGAGGTTTCAGCCTCAATGACAGGATTGGGTGGGTGAACCTCCTGACACAAAAAGTCCATAATCTACAAAGGAGCTTGCATGGCAGAACAAGTACTGAGTACAGTTAAAAAGACTGATGTGCAAGAACTGATAAGATCACGTGCATCACTGCATTTGCACGGACGAAGCCGGTGGTATGAAATAGAGCTTGATGAAAACTTTGGCTAACTTGGCTGGATACTATCTTGCCAGTTAGCTAGACACCAAAGTCATTAATGATGCCACAGACTGGATCATGGATATAATGTTGCTCCTGATCTTCTATGTACACTATGTTTATTATTACAGACTTGATTGTACTCTCTTGTCATTTTGTGTTTTGCCTTCTAGTTAGCATGATTACCATACATTATTTCTATAGTAGATTTTTGTATTTTTCCCTTTGCACTATGTGATCAGAGCTGGGGGATCACATATTTTTCACTGCTAATTGGTTTGTTAACACGGACCAGGTTCAGGCACCGTGGCCCCAAGGTTTTGTGGGTTTTTTCATATTGTTTCCCTTGCAGGCTTCCCTCACTTTATAAATACTCCCCAATCTCCCATGATGGTACACTGCCCCTAGGAAGGTCCCACAGTGGCCAAAATGTTGGTTATTATGAATGTTTAATTTAATTTAATACAACTCTTTCTTGATCATCACCTTTATCCATTGCTGGGACATCTTTAATCAAACCTGCCTTTGGATGATGTATATATACTGTGTATATATATAATATATAGTATATATTATATATATATATATATATATATATATATAATATATATACTGTATATATACTGTATATATATATATATATATATATATATATATATACACATACACACACACATACACACACTATGTGAAAAAGAAAAAGGCTTCTGTTAAAGCTGAAACGCTGATGCGTTAAATGATTCTTTCTACTATTTCACGTCCTGTGAGTGACGTAGTTTTTCTATGCTGATTACATGTATCATGTAACAATAGTTAAAAGCTAACAGCAGTTACATATAAACTCATATTACATTTTTTTCAATCAGTACTACCTTTTATTTGCCCAACTGCAAAATCTTCATGTGACATTATTTATACAGTATGTATTCAGGCCCACATTTGCTAAGCTGTTCTTTACCATAAGACACCTACAGTACGAGTGCTGAGAAACCCTTTATGGACCATTCTCTTGAATGCCTTTAAATTGTGTTCCAGCACTAGAAGGTATTTTACGGATTAGTACTGCTTAGTATGTGGGATTTTTTTTTTACTTAATAGGTAGTGTTGTTACAGAATCTGATAATCCAAATCACTCTGTTTAGAGCTGATGCTACATTGAGGTTGTTCTCTAAAACTCTGTATAACTAATATGCATATTTCTCTCTGCAATATTTAAAGAAAATGATTGCTTAAAACTAGCACACCATGCAAAAACAATTTACATCAAGTATAGTTTTATTAAATGCAAATGGTGATAAGAAGTAAAATGGTCCAAGATGGGATGCATCCAACAATTACTGTGGGTACCTTTATAAATGACATCATTTTTTTTTTTAATGAAGACTTTAACTTGCCCTTTATAATATATGAATACATTCTATCCAGCTATGCTAACTGGCATTGAGAAAACTGACCCACAGAGTAGAAAAATAGGTTATCTTCTTACTCCTTATCCTTTCACTTCACACACGAATTCACTTAATACCATGAGTACGGTACTTCAGTATCAGGTGATACCTTTTTTTATTTGGACTAACAATTGATATTATAAGACAAGCTTTCGAGAGTTCTCTCTCTTCCTCAGGTCAGCAACACTGATTTACAGAGATTCCATGAGTTTAAAACAGATGTTAAAACATTATAAGTGGCAGGACTACTGAACAACTGAAGTTTAAAAGTGGCCCATTATAAGTGGCAGGACTACTGAACAGCTGAAGTTTAAAAGGAAGTTCAAAAGAACTGAGGAAGTGGACAACCCATCTGGCCCTGATTTCTGCATTTGTACTACGCTAGAAAGGAGGATATAATCAATACCAGACTGCATCATTACTGCTGTGATGCTGCCTTTACCATTTATATTTGCTGTGAATTCACTTCTTCTCAAATTATGCACTTCTTTTTACCAGCCTCAGTATGTCTCTAACTCTATTCATATATCTCCATCTCTCCTTCCTTCATCACTTCTCTATTCACACAAACTCCTTTCTTACCTGCGTCCTCTGACACCACACAGCTATATCCCCTGCACTAAAAAACACCCCTACAAATCATTCTCACATATCTCTCCCAATCCTGGTCCCTGCCTTATTCCTACATGCGCTCGTCCTTGCCTGCCAAATGCAACCTCTACTCCTTCTGGTGTCAACCCCTCCAACCTCATACCCATCCCCTGCCACCCTCCCTCCTCGCTCCCTTTCTCCTGTGCCCTTTGGAATGCTCGCTCCCTTTCTAACAAGTTCCTCTCTGTACATGACTTTTTTCTCTCTCACACTCTGCTCCTATTTGCTATAACTGAGACCTGGCTCACTCAGTCTGACTCTGCTCTGGAAGCTGCCCTCTCCTATGGTGACATTTCCTTCTCCTACACTCCGTGCACTGATGGCAGGGGTGGAGGCGTGTGGCTCCTGCTCTCCTCTCTCTGCCGTTACCGAACCCTTCCTATTCCTCCATCTCTTGCTTTTCCCTCCTTTGAGGCTCACACTGTCCAGATCTACTCCCCTCTCCCTGTCCATGTGGCGGTCATCTATCGCCCACCTACCTCTACTCATTCCCCTTCTGCCTTTCTCTCTCACTTTGAATCCTGGCTCTCTTTCTTTCTCTCCTCAGACTCCCCTGTTCTTCTCATTGGGGACTTCAATTGCCACATTGATGACCCCTCTCTCCCTTGGGCTTCCCGTTTTCTTTCTCTAACCTCTTCTTTTTGCCTTCAACAGTGGACTGCAGCCAGCACCCACAAGGATGGCCAATACTTAGACCTGGTTTTCACTAAAAACTTCTCTCTCTCCGATTTCTCCATTTCCCCTTTTCCTCTCTCTGACCATCACCTCATCTCATTCTCTCTATCTCGCTTCTGCCATTCTCCACCTCCATCTACCCCCCAGTTCTGCAGAAACCTGCGCTCTATTCACTTACCTGACTTTGAGTCCACTTTAAGCTCCCCCCCCCCCTCCTCTCTCAGCTCTGCTACAGACCCTGACAACCTGGTCAGGAACTACAACTCTGCCTTGTCCTCCTCTCTTGATCTAAATGCCCCGCTTTCTCTCTGCTGCCCTCGCCCTTCTAACCGTAGACCCTGGCTAAATTCCCACATGTGCATGCTGCGTTCCTCCACTCGTTCCTCTGAACGACTCTGGAGGAAATCTCATACTCTCGCAGACTTCCTTCACTACAAATTTATGCTATCCTGTTTCAACTCTGCCCTCTCGCAAGCTAAATAAGCCTACTTTTCTACACTAATCAACATGCACAAGTCTAACCCACGCCGACTGTTCTCTGTCTTTGATACTCTACTCAAACCACCCTCAGCTGCCTCTCCTTCCTCCATCTCCGCTCAGGACTTTGCTGACTATTTAAAGGAAAAGGTGGAATCCATACGTCAGAACATCCCCTCTGTTTCTTCCTCCCATCCTACACCTCTTCCTAACTCTCCTCCTGCCTTCCTTGACTCTTTATCCACTGTCTCAGAGGAAGATATGTCACTGTTGATCGCCTCTTCTCCCTCTACCACTTGCCCTCTTGACCCCATTCCCTCCCATCTCCTAAAACCTCTTGCTCCTACTATAATCCCTACGCTCACACACATTTTTAACTCCTCCCTCTGCTCTGGAACCTTTCCATCCTCCTTCAAACATGCAACAGTCATACCATTACTCAAAAACAGCAACCTGGAGGCGTGGGGCTCCTCCCTCTGCTCTGGAACCTTTCTAACTATCGACCTGTCTCCCTCTTGCCTTTTGCCTCTAAACTCCGTGAACGTCTTGTATTCTCTCGCTTGCTCAATTTTCTCAACACCTATTCTCTCCTAGACCCTCTACAATCTGGCTTCCGTGCTGCTCACTCCACGGAAACAGCCCTCACTAAAATAACTGACGACCTCCATGCAGCCAAAGACAGAGGTCATTACACTCTGCTCATATTAGTCGACCTCTCTGCAGCATTTGACACCGTGGACCACCCTCTTCTCCTTCACATTCTCCATACTCTTGGTATTCGGAACAAAGCTCTATCCTGGATCTCATCCTACCTCTCCCATCGTACTTTCAGTGTCTCTTCTGCTAACACCTCCTCCTCCTCTATTGATCTCTCTGTGCTGGGACCTCTTCTCTTTTCTCTGTACACACTCTCTCTAGGTGACCTAATAATATCTTTTGGGTTTAATTATCACCTCTATGCTGACGACACACAAATATACTTTTCAACATCCGACCTTACACCTGCTGTACAAACCAAAGTTTCTGAATGTCTCTCTGCTATATCATCCTGGATGGCCCTCCGCCGCCTTAAACTCAACATGGCTAAAACAGAGCTCCTCATACTTCCTCCCAAACCTGGCCCTACTACCTCCTTCCACATTACTGTTGGAACTACGATCATTCACCCAGTAGCCCAAGCACGCTGCCTAGGGGTCACACTCGACTCCTCTTTCACATTCGCCTCTCACATTCGCCCGTCACATTCAAAACATTTCTAAAACTTGTCGCTTTTTCCTCCGCAATATAACAAAGATACGCCCTTTCCTCTGTTGCTCGACTGCTAAAACTCTGACTCAGGCCCTCATTCTCTCCCGTCTTGATTACTGTAACCTCCTGCTGTCCAGCCTTCCTGTCTCTCACTGGTCTCCCCTACAATCTATCCTAAACGCTGCTGCCAGAATCACTCTACTCTTTCCTAGATCTGTCTCAGGATCTCCCCTCATGAAATCCCTCTCCTGGCTTCCGATCAAATCCCGCATCTCACACTCCATTCTTCTCCTCACTTTTAAAGCTTTACACTCTTCTGCCTCTCCTTACATCTCAGCCCTAATTTCTCGTTATGCACCATCCAGACTCTTGCATTCTTCTCAAGGATGTCTTCTTTCTACCCCCTTTGTATCTAAAGCCCTCTCAAACCCTTTTCACTGACTGCCCCACACCTCTGGATTGCCCTTCCCCTCAGTATCCGACTAGCACCCTCTCTATCCACCTTTAAGACCCACGTTAAGACACACTTGCTTAAAGAAGAATATGAATAGCACTGTGGATATTCTGAACACATGATTCATAAAGCTTGGCCCCCTGCAGACGCACTTACCAGAACTCCCTCCTAGTGTCTCTGTACGTTCTCCCTACCTACCAATTAGACTGTAAGCTCCTTGGGGCAGAGACTCCTCTTCCTTAATGTTACTTTTATGTCTAAAGCACTTATTCCCATGATCTGTTACTTATATTATCTGTTATTTATTTGATTACCACATGTATTACTACTGTGAAGCGCTATGTACATTAATGGCGCTATATAAATAAAGACATACAATACATACAATGTGAAAATAAACAAAATAATAATCTAAGGCAGATGATGTAGGAAATGAACGGCAGAGAGAATGTTTTTTTCACATCTGTATTAAGCTCAAGAAATCTCTGTAAATCAGTGTTGCTGACCTGAGGAAGAGAGATAACGCTCGAAAACTTGTCTTATATCAATTGTTAATTCAAATAAAAAAGGTATCACCTAATACTGACATACTCATTTACTCTGCCCTATCGCCACTGGACTAACACGGTTATTTCTACTTAATTCATGATGTAAGATACATAATACAGTACCATGAAATACTGGGGCCAAGTGAAGAGCAAGCTTTCCAGACCTCCCTCTGTTGAATAAGTGGCTATGTATTTTCATCAGTCACTTGGCTGCTAATTATCCTTGCTTATCACTAGACTTGCTATGACAATGAAGTTCACAGTGGAAGATGGCACAGTTACTCTAAATGCCCACCATGCCCCCCAAAAAACTAATGTAGCATCAGTTATCTACTTAAAATAAACACTGTTTGGCAATACATGTCTGCAAGCATAATTACACCATGAAAATAAATGTTTACCTTCATTTTTATCATACTGTAGTTCAAATTTTATTGTGAAAAAAAAGTGGCCTTTACTGTACTTCCTATCGCATAAAGAATATGAATCAGGTATGTTTTATGACATGATTTTTGTAATATTTAAAAAGAAAAGAAATATATTAAAAAAAGAAATGCAATACCTATTTCAAGGACGCTTCAAATGTTTGTGGTTTCACAAAATAATGTTAAAGGATCCACTGCATTAAAAGGAAACATTGAAAAAATGTTACCTTTCAAACAGCTTGCCACTAAATGAATTTCTATTTAAAGGGTCGTTCCATCCCAGTGGGTATTCCCTTTATTGCAATCAGGAATGCTGTAGTTTTCAATTCATATCTAATTTAAAACAAATTTGGATATTTATTCTATTCAGTAGTGTCCACAAATAGACTGTGGACTCTGCTCTACCGCACAGTGTTACGCCGTAGCAACCATTCAGGCATATTTCACCAGGAAATCCCCATCAAAGTCAATGGATATTTTTTTGGGCCCAAAACGGTCACTTCAGCGTATATAGAATGAGGCCCTACAGTATGTATTAAAAAGTGTGTTAACATTGCAATCTAGCAATGACAATAGATCTATAAGTAGTACGGGGGATGCGTACTACATACATATGAAGAAACATCAATAAAACATAGATGTTCCACCATGAGCTTTGTTCATTAAGTCAGTAGTATATGGTAGGTAGCTTAGAAACCCTCTGGTGATTTGTCAGGGTAACTGTAATTACAGTTTTAAAAATGTAATTACATTAAAGGGGAATTGCCATTAAGCCATTTTTCCTAGAAGAGTAAAGTGCAAAAACATGTCAACTTTAAAGTTTATAATGGAAAACAGTTAATTTATTCATACTATAAAATGAAACTGTTTGGTTTTTATGCTTACTTAGGAGATGTAAATATTTATGTGTTGTAAAAAGATGACACTTTGACGTTTGGGCCGAGATATGTATGAAACTATTCATATCCACACATTGGATGGTTCCGAGCTTTGGTTATCTTTATCTTAGTAACCGAATGGTAGTGACATACATTTGCTTGATTCATGCAGTTCGGTGCAAGCAGGAAACGCTGTGAGATCCAACTCCTCACGGGTAATACTATGAAAGGAAGCAATGGCGTCCTCGTTGCACTCGGGAACAAAACTTTTCAGTCAAGCAAATGTCATAAAAAAAGTTTTATTGCAAAAAGAAATCACAACGTTACGGGACAAGGCCCCTTCCTCAGGTGTAGTAGTGTGCAAATAACAACAGCCGAGTTTAAATATCCTAGATCTGCAAAACAAAATGGCCTCTGCTTACAGTATCGCTCACGCCATTAATGGTAATGATGTCACAACTCATAAATATTCATTAGTATCAATGTTGCAGCTCTCTGTATGTGCACAATAATAAATACTGTACACGCAGAAATTCATATAAAATAAACAACAGTGGAACAACGAGATATTCAAAAATAATAATATTGTATGATATAAATCATTAAAAGCGAATGATATCTATCCAACCCTGCATACTGTACGAATGAAACCATATACTGTATGTATTGTGCAATATTCCATTTGACCATACTTATACTGCACTAAGCAAACTAGCTTAATATACATATAAATAGAACTCAGTGTCCCCAAGAGTGTGGGAACAAGGCAATGCATTTTTTTTATACATCAAGAAAAAATTCTACACACTAAATATATACACTAAACCCTCAAATTACTGGACGTAATTAAATTTTTTTAACTAAATATAATATACTGTACTGTAGCTCATTTCCAATAACAATTAGGTGAAATATATTTGATGGTATATATACATTTTACTGGTACTTTCATTAAGTCTAGGGTCAAGCTTAACCAATGTATTAATTGCAAGAGAAAAGTTCATATAAAAAGATAATATATGATACATATATGGTTCAAAAGTGTATCCTCTTCTGCCAGTATTATACGTGAACTCAGGTTATTACTTCTTTCAAGTCTAGTCAAGGCTGTCTTCTGATTTTGCTCTAGTGGTCTCTTACACCAGATACTCCACAAAGCATCCTCTCTCCTACTCTTCAAGACATGTCAATACACTTGAAAGCATACAGACTACACTTCCTCTCCAAACACTTACTCTGTGCCTTATTCTTCAGGCCTTCAATTGAAAAAAAAGTACTTAATCACTATTAATTTCTACAAAGTAGTATATTCTGCACATTACATAAGCAGTGCTAGTAATATAGACTATTAAAGACCTGGTTACAGCTCTGTACATAAAAATACAAAGTATACATTTTCTTTGTATATTTATTTTACAGTATGTTATTTAACAAATATGTAGCACTTTTCAGGATAAATATATAGAAATCAGAATGAAGGAAATAATAATGCAACGTGAGGACTCATTTTGACACAAACTTATAATAGGAGAGGCTCTGATTAATGAACCTGAAAATTGTTTACACCCTGCTTCCTGTAACAATGAAAAGTGCTTTATCTTGATGTGGAAAGAGAACTCTTCTGAATTAACGGAAATGTTATTGGCAATCATCTTCGGAAATAATTATGCACTCAATCAGATCTAAACTCATATTAACAGCTCTGACAAAAGATCTATAAGGAATGCTGCAAAAATAATGACATTGACACAGAGCTAATTATGAAACAAACATGCGTTATGTGGATAATAGCAAACACGAAAACATTCTAATGTACATTGAAATCTACAAATTATGAATAATATTTGTATGTTAAATATTTGGACTTATCTATAGAATAACATATTTGTAATATCATGTTACCAACAAAAGCCTACAAATTAGGAAATAATTATTAGGCATATAAAGGCAATCTTATATAAACAGTAGCCTTAAATCCACAATACTATCACAATGATGTCCCACAATGAAAACTGAATGGAGTATTTAATGAGGTAGAAGGAATATGATAAAGCCCATAAGAAAGCTTCATGTATACTTTCTCTGACACCAAAATGTGAGTAAAAAATGTTTTAAAGATCCTCAAGGATGGCTAGAAACGGGGATATCAATTTCCTTATCATTCCTGTTCAGTAAAATGATAGACTTTCCATATTGGTACAAATCTGGAAGGATAATTCATGATGAGTTATTAATACTTCCTTTTGCAAAGTCAGATGCATGCTAAACTCTATAAATGAATGAGTTTAATGAGTCTAAACTTAGAGTGCACATTTCACCTGGCATAGATAAAGAGCCATATTTACTGAGTAGTGCTATTGGGCAAAACTTAAATGGGCCATATTCTGTCTTCCGACGCAGGGAGGTGACTTTTTGAATAGCACCGCTTTGAAAATACAGTATGGGCCAAAATTTAGGTTTGTAAAATAGGGCGCCACTAAATTACTAATGTATAAAGTAGAGCAGTGTTTCCTAAACGGGGTTCTGTGGCTCCCTGGGGTTCCGTGAGAGGATAAAAATGGGCCACGGGATTTCTCCTTTCTCCAAGAGCATGGAGAAAGAAGGGCAGTTGGTAGGGAGCTGGGCAGTTTCCTCCATCCTGATTGGCGGCTGTTGGGTATTGCAGCAATTCAGGAGGTGGTATCAGGAGCCTGGGGGGATGTGGCCAAGCAGACGAGGAAGCAGTATGGGCAGGAGAGAGGTAAAGCTTTGTGTCTGACTGTGTGTATGTGTGAATTTGTTCTGCCCTGTTGTGTGTATCTTCTGGGACTGTCTGCTCTGTGTCTCCTGTAACTGCCCTGTGTCTTCTGTGACTGCCTGTGTCCTGTGTCTCCATGGACTCTCTGTTACTGTCCTGCGACTGACTGCCCTGCTGTGCGGATGCCTCAGCAACTGAGCACTGTGATTAGTTGCGCCTGAAAAGCAACAAATGTTGAAAACCACTGCAGTAGTCTTTGGGATCTACTTATGCATGCACAGGAAAACTTGTTTTGATGCACTGCACTATTTCGTGCACCAATATGAGTCATATGCAACAAACTTGTTGCTACGATCTTGCTTACATCTGGCACATATTTATAAACACATTTACACAACATTAAGCCTGGCCGATTTTTTGCCCAACATTAAAAGTGAAACTATTGGGAGTGTAGCACAAACAAAAAATAACGAAATAGTTGTCGACAACCACAAAGAGAAAAACAAAAACAGTAGATCTATAGGTAGAGTGCTAAGAATATGGAGGATTCATTATCTGCCAGAAATACAACAAAAGAGTAAAAAAAAAAAAAAAAGCTCATCTGAGAGCTTGTGAAGAAGGGTCAAATAAGTGACCCAAAACATTATGGGCGCTTTGACAGATTGTACACATAAGGACACTAATGAAGATCTGTTGATCTGAAACTGGAGGTCTTTCCCTCTAGTAAGACTACTCTGCATACAAACTATTGACTGCGCTATTGATTTGATTGTGCGGTTAGACATCTACATGAGAGTGCACTATATACGTTTGTGTTTTGCAGACAGTAATCTGTGAAGATTTGCAAGATGTAATAAACCTGCGTAGTTAAAATGCTATCTCCGGTGTGCTTAAACCATTTATTTTCTTTTGTTGAACCAGATTGAAGTGTGAAAAAGTGACACACACAGAGGTGCACCTACATCTCGTTAAAATCTGTGTCATATAATTTCTTCCTAACGCCTTCTTTTGCCATTAACCAAATCGCAAGCTGATTCACATGGGGCAAAAACCCTGATACATTGGTGCAAAGAGGTCAAAACTAAAATGATATACCAAAATGTCCTAAGTAAATTAACCTCTTTGATTTTCACGTATGTTCCAATTTTCCCACAAACCAATAAATTGTGTGTTCAAATACAAAATAAAATACTAAATTGTGGGAGCCATATTAGACCTGTCACAATTCTGCAAAACTGCAGTAAGTGAGTACGATCCTTGTCCAGAAGTAGAGAATAAAACTCGAAAGGGTTACTTTACACTGCCTGGGTTATAACTTTTAGAAAAAGTCTTTACCATTATGAGAATAGTAGAATCACAGTCCTTACCCTGTAGGTGTACATTTGGACTGTAGAGCCACAGAACTAAATACAGTAACTACATAACATTACTGAAGCACTTACATTTACTGCAATGATAACAGGTAACAGTTTGTAAAAAAAAAAAAAAGGAAGGAATTTAAAATATAATACGTTTACATACAATTCATTTCCCTTTTGTCGTGAAGTTAAATTGAAATACAAAAATGTATATGCCTGCCAAGAAAATGCTTTTTTTAAAATCATTATCTTGGGAAACTTTCATTTGATAACTGCTTGAAGAATTAATTCAAAGTGTTGTATTCATTTACCACAGTTGCTCTCCATATGATATTCCCTTTTTGTGTCTCATGCCAGGCTAGTACCTTGTGAAAAGGAATACTTATCACAGAATATGGCTTATTTTGAAGAAAATGCATTTACAGGCTACTCAAGTGTTCTTATCCCTGCAAAGAAAAACTAGCTTTTCAGAACAGATGCAGCTTCCCTACATAAGACCATCAAGAAAAGAGAATCCACTGGATTCCATCATTTATACAACAATGATGTATTGTTGTTTTTAAATAGTTCCAGAAAAAAATTGCAAATCTTCTATTAGCCTTTGCATTAAAACGTACTAAGTACAGAATGAACCCTGACACTCATTTTCAATATTGAATGAGAATTATTTATTAAAATCTCTAGGCTACAAAGCAACAGCAGTAATTAAAAATTAAAAAAAAAAACATGAACAAAATGACCTTTTATTGAATAAATATGGTCTTTGGGTTGCATTATTTTGTTAAAAACTTCACATAATTTCTGTCTGAAGAAAACAAGGTCAAAAAAATAAACATTTCCTATTGAATAGGTCAGAAGCCATTAGGAGAACTGATGAATTGTATTAAATTATGTTGATTTAGAAAAAGAAAGTACGTTGAACATACAGGTCATAATAACATCTTCAGATATTTCTACTAGATATTTTAGGGTATTTATCATTTTTATAGTTTTTCTTCCATTAAAATTGACATTATTAAACTAATGAATTCCCACTGATAACAATTGTCACTGGTAAATCCACTAGGTAGAATGAATCATTATTAGAGACATTACATGTCAGCGCAAGTCAAGTGTTTGAGGCCACGTGAATGGTGACCGAAGGTGTATATTGAAGCCTTTTATGTATAGATATTTCACATAGCAACCTCAGAGTTGGAGTTATTCACTTCTCTGCCAGTTGGCATGTAAGCACCATGCCTACTGGGAATAATAACAATGATACATTTCACCCATTGTCATTTAATGACAGTGCAGATCAGAAGCAAATCCACTTCACTCCTTTATAGATATTGTTATGTATTTTAATGTTTTTTTTTTTTTTTCAACTATGGAATGTATTTGAAATTAGAAACCTAATTACCACTACTTGTCTAATAAAACGTGTGTGTTTTTAACAGTTTATTTGAAAAGTACAAAAACATAATTAGAAAGCATTATATTACTTTCAGCACAGCTGTTTCAATTATCCATCATTTTCCCCAGTTTAGCATCAGGACAAATATATCAATAGAATATCCCATGACTATCCATGTTAAAAATGCAGTGCAAAATACTGTAAGTGTAATTTTAACACTGACAAATTGAAGCAAAGCTTTGATATCACCGCCCCCTCACACACACACTTGTTTGTTATTGTTTGTGTAACAAAGAAACAGTATTACACCGTGCTAGCCAAATGAGATATCTAGCACAGTCACTACACACATTAAGCACATTATTTTTAGCTAAGGAGACTCAATGCCTCTGGGTGTCTGCTGTTTTTCGGATAACGTCACCTTTAGAATGATAAACTCCACTTGCCTGTGCATAGCAAGTGAGAATGTACAGAGAATACATTATATAAAGAGAGAGTAGATTAGATATTATATATTTAGTGCAGAGACTATATTAACGAAAAACAGACATGCAGTAAAATAGGGAGAGGTGTTATTTTTTAATAGTAGATAGAATTGCTCTCTAATGAAATAAATATATCAATCAAATATAAATGTTACATCTATGAAAAATGTACACACAACCCTACTAAATGTCGAGAATACGTAATTCTCCTTACCTGGAGGCAGCTGAATAATTCTGTTTGAGAGCAACTTTAAAGTACTCTCAACTGTTTAAATATATTCACCTAGAAAGTGCCATAAACAGAATATGCAAAAGAATAAAGCTGCTACTTTTCATGCCAAAAATATAAACAATTGTGCTGTACTGTGAAAGCAATAGGGTTAAAATATGACTGTTTAAGTCGAAATATATTGAGTGCAACAAATATTTTTTTTTACAAGCTAATAACAGCTGGTATAAAGGAAAACTAGAAATGTTAAAACTAGGCTATAAAATGACCTGGCTTCTCTTCCGGATGAATTATGTCTTTCTCTCAAAGCTATCAAGCACTGTTTGGAGAATAGAGAACAACTGTGAGTGACTGTTTTCATGTGGCTTAGAGAATTATTATTGCAAAACATGTTATTTCCACACAATCAGTATAAAGCTTGTGTTCCATTATTTGGCCCCTATCACTGAAATGTTTAAACATATCTTTGATGTTTTGCTATTAACAAATTGTTTCATGCGTATAAGCTGTGCAGTGCATTATCTTACACGTTGGCAATGTTGTATTGTCATTATACATGGTAAATTAAGTAGTACAAGAAAGTATGGGGGATTCTATTTCTTTTAATACTTAGACCAGGCCTGCACAACTTGTAAAGTGAGACAGGCTGAACTGCTCAAAGGAAAACAGATTCGGACCGCACGGGTAAAACAATATTTATGATTCAAAATTATAAACTAAAGCTGGTAATTTCCGGGCATTATTGAAATCCCTGCTCTCTGATTGGTTAAAACTCCGGGCATTATCCAATCAGTAATGGCCCGGTATTGTTGACACCTTGCCAAGTTTTTCAGCCAATCAGCTTTCAGTTCTCATCCACAAAGAATGAGATCAGCTCTTAGACAGGGGAGGTGATTGGACAGGAGGCAGCAGCAAGGCACTGACTTCTCCCCCACCCTGCCTGCAGCAAGGCACTGACTCCTCCCCCACCCTGCCTGAAGAGAGTTCTGCACAGGAGAGTGAGGGGAAAGGTGTGTGTGTCTGTGTGTATTGTGGGTGTAAAGGGGGCCAGCAGAGTGTTTTATTGGTGTGTGTGTCTTCTATTGGTGTGTGTTTTGTGGGTGTGGAGAGAGGGGGCAGCATAGTCTGTTTTGTTGGTGTGTGTCTGGTGGGTGTAGAGGTGGGCTGTAGTGTGTGTGTCTTCAGTGTGTGTTTTGTGAGTGGAGGAGGGGTGTAAAGTGTTTTGTTGGTGTGTGTGTCCGCAGTGTGTGGGTTTACAGGGGGGCTGCAGTGGGTGTAGAGGGGGGGCTGCTGGTGTGTGTTTTGTGGATGTAGGGGGCAGCAGTTTGTTTTGTTGGTGTGTGTCTGCAGTGTGTTTTGTGGGTGTAGAGGGGGGCTGCAGTGTGTTTGTGTGTGTATGTGTGTGTGTGTGTGTGTGTGTGTCAGTTGGTGTAGATTGTGGAGGAGGGCTGCAGTGTGTGTTTTGGTGTGTGTGTCTGCAGTGTGTTTCTGTGTTTGTGGGTGTAGAGGTGGAGCTACTGTGTGTGTTGTGTGTGTGTTTTGTGAGTGTAGAGGGTGGAGGGCTGCAGTGTGTTTTGTGGGTGTACAGGAGGGGGACTGCACAGTGTGTAGGGGGGACTGCAGAGTGTGTTTGTGTGTATAGAGGCGGGCTTCAGTGTGTGTGTGTGTGTGTGTGTGTGTGTGTGTGTGTGTGTGTGTATATATATATATATATATATATATATATATATATATATATAGAGGGCTGTGTGTATGTACAATTTCCTTTTAATAAACTTGTAGTAAAAGCTTAAGAACGTAGACAATCATGCTGATAAAAATCAATATGACTACAAAAATGTATCTTTTTATGAAAAATTAAAAATAAATAAAAATAAGTCTACATTTGGACTATAATAATAATAATAAAATCCCTCCAGAACGGGGCATTTCTGGCCAATAATGTCCTGGCTGGGTTAAAGTCCCTCGGCTTTGCCTCGGGCCTTCAACTCTTCCAGCCAGGGCATTATTGGCCCTGTTCTTCAGGGATTATTACTTAATTATACATTTCTTTACCATGTTTACTTGAAACAAAATTACATTTAAAATACTTAAATTCAAATGAATACATTTCATAATCATCTCACAAACTTAATGAGAGGTGTTACACCTCTTTTCAGCAACAAGCTTGTTGTATTCTGGTGTCAGTCCCCATCATCATCATCATCATCATCATCATCATCATCATCATCATCATCACCATCACCATCATCATCATCAATCTCCCCCAGTCCCCCTCATCATCATCATCATCATACTGTATCTCCCTCAGTCCACCTCATCATCCTCATATCTCCCCCAGCCCCCCTCATCACCATCATATCTCCCCCAGACCCCCTCATTATCATCATCATCATATCTCCCTTAGTCCCCCTCATCATCATCATCATAGCTCCTCCAGCCCCCCTCATCATCATCTCCTCTCCCCAGATCTCCCCTCCCCCATATCTTACCTGATTAGGAGTCAGGGCTGTATGTTGTGCAGGCCTGACTTAGACTCATTACATTTTTCCTACTTAATACATTGCTACTGTATCCTAAACTAATTAAAAATGTTTTCACTAAATATTCTATACTTAAGGGGTAAATAAAATACCACTTATGGTGCATGTGCATGTCTCAGACAGGTCTACTTCAGGAGAGGGGGGGGGGGGGGTCCTTCTATATTGTCCAATGTGGCAGGTGACTAATTTCCATCCAAATATTCCCATTGATTTCAATGGAGAAAATAGCCTGACCAGCCATATTAGACTATATACAATAAGGCCCCTAGACTGAGGAATTTCAGACATCCTACACCTTATTAAAGTATACTCACCATTCTGGTATTGTTTCTAAGCCAGGCCTTAAAGTGTGGTACAATATGTTACCTACAGCAAATATCTTTTAGTGTCATTACTCGATACAGAGATAGGAGAACACATTGCTTGTTGGAATAGTTTATTACTCATTAACTATGGAAAATACACCGTCTTGATCCTGAGATCAGTGCTCACTCTACTTCTGATGGGTCAAAAAAATCCCACTGCCAATAAATTAAAATTCAATACAGCAAAACTGTGCCATTAAATATAATAAATACTGTATATCTAAATGAACGCTGAACACAGATTTCTCTGGATGTGTGCTTATTATGAAAGCAAAATCTTTATACTCTAAATACAAAGAGGATTTAAATACTGTATACTGGGCTTCAACCACTGTTTAATGCAAGACCCAAAAACGGTCATTTTCTTTAACTTTGTGAAAGCTTTTCCATATTCTCCATTTCACTGGCTTTCTGACCAAACCAAACTGCCTCAATTGCAGTACGTCTTTAGGATGACAAATAATATTTTTACACTCCTGAATGTATTTTCTTTTCTAAATAAAGAAAGTCATTTCACAATCACTAACGCAGTACTTTCAGTTTTCATCCATCTTCCAAATGTTCCCTTTTTTTTTTGCAGTTTTCAGATGTTAAGGTTATATAGGTCACTCTGATGAGGGGAATGGAAGGTTAGGGTTTGTAACGTAATGTGCTGAGATTCCTATGAGGAAGATTGCTGAACGCAAATTGCCTTTCTACCCCAGGGCGCTGCATGCAGTTTTCACTTGTAATTGTACATACTTTTCTGTTACCTTGTCTTGTATTGTATCCGTTGCTACAGAGAAAAGAAACATTTGTACTTTACTGTGTCTCAGTGCACTTGATCAATAGTGTCTTGGCGCACTTAACCAGGACCATGTCATAAAATATGCAAAGCAAGTGGAAAACGCACATGAATATTTTAATTTCATGAAATTGTAATTGCACCATTTAAGTAATTTACAGTTGATTACCTGGTACAGAAAAGGTAAACAAAAGGAAAAAGAACACCAACAAACTGTTCAACTATAGTAATAACTGAACTCTACACGTGAAACACACGGAAGGAGGGTAGAAGAGCAATATCGTTTTATGAGGATTTCATGGTTTATCTCAGGGCTGCTCAACTCCAATCCTCAAGCCCCCCAACAGGTCTGGTTTTCAGGATATCCCAGTTTCAGCACATATGGTTCAGGGGCCTATTCTATGAACTTCGATAACCAGCTCATCAAGGATTTTGAACTGTTCTCGCAAATTTTGCTAGGTAGCTATTCAGAAAGCCTCGATGATTTGGTTAAATCGTGCGGGGAAAGCATTTTCATGCGATTTCTGGCTCCCGGTCAAACACATTGTGCTGGAGCCGGCGAGAAGCCCAAACTCTCAAATTTGATGCAATCGTACAATTCTAGTAGCCTGGATAATCTCATCAGGGATCTGTAATTGTGATTTTATCAAAGATTCCTCTCGAGAAGGAGTGCGAGAGAGGGACTTAGAAAAAAAATTAATTTTTACTGCATCGGATTGATGTGGGGTTTTTTTAGGAGCTGATACACATTAATAAAAGCACCAGAGACCCCCGGCATCAATCCTATGCAGTAAAATGCATTTACAGGCAGCTTCATTACCTTAGTGGTTAACCGCTAAGGCAATGAAGGGGGTTAACTACCAGTGCCATGTTTATTGTGGGTAGCGGAGGTGGGTGAAGGTGGTATTTGTCCCATGGTGGGTGTTTAGGACTTGCAGGGAGGTAGCGGGACTGGTTAACCCCTTCATTACTACCGAAGGAGTTAACGCCTCCCGCAACCTTCCCGGCAGGCCTAACCACCCATCCTGGGGCTACTACCCCCCTTCATCCACACCCTCTGCCCCAATAAACAGGCTATTCAAATTGAACCCCTTAATTGGCTGGCTGAGATCTCATCGCTGCTGTCCTGTAAGTATTGGCATTTTGCCGCTGCATGGTTTGAGAGAGGTTTAGATTCTTTCTGAATACCGTAATAACCAGTGGTCGACAAATTACCAAAAAATCTACTCGCTGAACAAAAAAATCTACTCGCCACCTAGTACCACACGTGTGCTGCTTGGGCCAATAGGAGCTCGCCACAATGTTAAATCCACTCGCCCGGGGCGTGCAAATCTATAGGTTTGTCGAACACTGGACTAATAACTTAACCGACAAACCGTTTGACGAGAACATGCCAGACCTTGCAAGATAGCAGCAAACTCATTGAGGCTACTAGAATACGCTCCTCAGTCTTTGACTAAGCCCTTGATTGGCCACCTGTGCTGAATCTGGGATATCCTGAAAAACTGAACTGTTGGGGTCGGGGCTTGAGGACTGAAGTCGAGCACCCCTAGTTTATCTTGCTAATGAAGTACATTTTTAAATGCACTTACACGATCTTCTGTTCTCTAACCTTGGCAATTTTTATAGTGTGTTAATTCATTTGTAAGATTTACTTTTCTTAAGGCATTAATAAGATGCAGGGGAAGCTGAAAATAAACGGTATTATCATGAGTTATTACCATTTCACATTAACAGATTTTTAAAATAATAATCTGAGGCTACCTGTACACTGTTACTAATATTGATTGTCCGGTATCAAAGAAGGGAAATAGGTTCTGTAATTTAATCGTGTTGTAGACCCAATAAAATAAGATCCCAATTACTTGAGATTTATTCTGTAATGCCATGTGTAATCACAGCTATTTCCATCAGCTCTGCATTTTTTATTTCATAAACTCTTCATGCACAACAGAGCAATAGACCTGAATGATTGGTTGAGATATTAAAATTAATAATGGACAGCAAAAAAATTGAGGTGATGCTGCAGAAAGATGGGAAGAAAGCTCAGCAATATGATTTCTGATTACCTTATAAGATTAAGAGGCATGTCATATTTTTAGCTCATCAGAGATAAAGAGGGAGCTGGTACAATTTAAGCTAAATGCATGGCTCAAAATGTAACACTATGATCATATCTGTCATCTTAGTGTTGCAAACCATAATCTCAGAAGTTGGGGGGGGGGGAAAGCATCAAAGAGAAAGCTGCTTCCTTTGCCCCTTCATTGCCACTAACATCATAAGCAGCAATACAGATAAAAGAACAATTATTACATATGTATATATGTCATTGATTGATATGGTAGAAGTTCTGCTTTTCCTACTCTCAGCCCTGCCACCCATGTGCAACATCATTAAGTACAATACAAACCATAACATCACAATCCATGCTCTTCAATCTACTATCTGAGCATGTCCATATGATATGAATACTTTTATTTATTTATATATATATCAGATTATGTGAAAGCCACGTTTTTGGTTTATATTCTGTGATCCCAGCAGGGAGTAAATGAACAGTATGTCAATGTGTGCTTGTCGGTTTTGAGAATAAGTAAAAAAAAAATGTTTCTAAAACAATCTACAATTAGGACATAGACAATCTTAGCAAGGTTGGAGCCTTGAGATGTGCTGGCAAAAGGATTGAACTAAATGACCCATACTCATGTACACATTTACACATACTCAAATATAGAGAAAATGAATAGTAATGGACTAAATAATTTGTCATATTGGATTTGCACAGGGGCTTCTTTCTTTATTGTTTCTAAAATGCACAACAATCAGAGTAATCGATTTTCCTTTTCTTGCCATGAAAATTGTGTATTCAACTACTGTAGACAGTCTCTGTTCATGGGTTACCCAGCCTGCTAGTAACGATCTTAGCTTTAGCAATAGAGAAAGGCAGATTCCATTCCTCAGAGGAGGAACAAGGATTTCCTACTCTCACTAAACCTGCAGCTTACTGTATACTTGGCCACATGCATGAAAGGAAGAACCTAAGCACTACGGATTTCTGCTATAAATGTGATTTAATGAAAGCCAGTGGTTGACTTTTCGGCCTCAAGTGGCACTTACTTTTGAGAAAGGCCCTTGAGGCCGAAAAGTCAACCAATGGCTTTCATTAAATCACTTTTATAGCAGAAATCCGGAGTGCTTAGGTTCTTCCTTTCATACATGAAACTGGGGTTACCACGCAGAGATTCCTGAACCAGGAGCACCGGTATTTGTATCAACCTTTGAATTTATTGTGGGGTGTGCAGCATTATCCTCCCAAACTTCTTGACCACATGGCCAGCTATTTTGTAGTCTCTTCCTTACCCTTCATTACACTTAGATTTAGGATTCTCGTGGCTCGCCTAGTAAGCATCACACATTTCATTTTAGCAAAGTTTCTAAAAATAGGTTAACTATTATAATATTCCCCAACCCACTATGTCATCAAAATGAAAAAGGGCTACTACAAGTAGTGGAAAAGGTGTGCATTTATTAGGGTTGAATGAATGCAGCGGTTTTAAGTACATACAGATGTAGCAAGACTTCCTGTCCTCGGCGTCTCGGACAAACGAGCAAACGTTTGCGGCACCTGGGACAGTGTCTACCACAATCTCGATGCAGGGACGTCCATGCATCTGCATTGGACCCCCCCCCCCCCCCCGCCGCTTTAATCCTTCTGTCCCGTGACCGTGCATGGCAGCGGCATCGAGTAAGCCTGGCTACATCTGTATATGAACAAACAGAGGACAGACACCTGTGTAAACTTACTGTAGGTGCAATGACTTTAATGAATTTCATTATTTTTTAATCTGATGCCAGGAAATGCACTTCCTACCAGGTTCATATTAGCATTTAAAAGCTTTGCAGATTCGGCTGATGGGCCCAGCAGGCGTCACATAAATTTCAATGCTGGCAGGATTATAGTAAGACAAATTGTGTTTCAGCTCATTGCCGTTTGCATTTGCTCATTGAAAAAGTGTCACCCAGTGTGACAAAGTTACCTTTATGACTTGACTGACTATGCTTCAGTACTTTAAATCACTTTGGTCATTTGGAAAAGCAATGCCAGCTTGTTTAATTGATCAATTCACCAAGTATTCTGCATGCACTGAAATGACGCAATCAGCTTCTTTTCTTTGTTTTGTGGCAATTTATGCAGAACATTTCAATGCAATTGTGGCATTTCATCAACACAAGTCCCCTGAACACGTCTAGCTCACTGTTCCTCCCAAACAAAGAAAATGTTGCCGTGGCAAGAATATATTCTGCTACTAGAGGAAAACTAAATAAAATTAAAAAAAAAGTAACTTTATATAAATACAGTCACGCATCATTTAAAAGCAGCTTTAACATTTCACAGTGGTGTACAAATAACCTAATTACTGCCAACCACGGTATACCTTCTCAGTGAGGCTTTAAAAAACACTTGTATAACATTTCATCACATAACACTTCTATTCAATATAAGAATCAATATGAAACATTATTAATTGGTTAAAACATTCCAGCATCACAGGGTTAAAATACATATTGTATTGCAATTGATTGCTTTTTTTTCATTTATTTTTTAACAGGCTCAAAAAAAGTTTACCACGAATTCATATAGCTGGAAAGATACAATACTGAACAATAGAGAGTTCAAATGGGTGATCAATTGCCGTATTCACGGAGAACTGTTTATTTATAAAACGGTTGCGATAGGAACAATGGGTTAATTCTATAAATAAAAAGCGATAAAACAAGCGTTACATCATCGAAATCTGCATCAATCACAGCAGCGATATGGGAAATATCACACTGTTCTATTATAGGGTTATGTAATAGGATTTCTTTCAAAACGCCAGAAAATTATTTAACCCCTTTGATGCCTGAGGCTACCAATTCATCGTAAAGGAATGCCTTCAGTCACTACAATGGTTAACAATACCACATAAACACCCTAAAGTATATAAGCTCACAACATACATGTTATTAATAACCCCTTAGTAGCACAATGGCCACCTATTCATAGAGCAACCCATAACTAGCTGGCCGCTAAGTACTACAAAGGGGTTAATATATACTTCACTATGTACTCCACCTTCCCCACCAAAGAAGTTTAATAACCCCTAAGACAAACATGGTGTTATACCTCGCGTCAGTCCTCCCCAGGAGCCTAACCACACTCCCCAGGGCAACTACCTTCATCACCCACCCCCAATATCTCCACCCAACACACGTAACAACCCTTCCTTTATAGGAATGTCTTATAGCAATATTAGCCAAGCTGGCTAATATGATTGTAGGTTACTGTGCCCATAAAATTAAACTATACCACCAAAAACTCATTGAGGGTTTAATGACCAGTTACAGTATATTGAAACGTGTATATATATATATATATATATATATATATATATATATATATATATATATATATATTTATATTTAATACATTATGCTTTTAACAAGGCATTTAAACATATTTATTGTAGGTGCGTCACCTATTCTAGTTTGTCTAGCCATATCTTGCTATTGTATATAGTGGTGATCATAAACATGGACAAAATCGACCATACACCAGCATGGGGTAGGTAATAAAAATTGCTGTTATGTTTTAACATTAATCCAATTTCTCCAAGTATTGGAGTTTACAATGTGTTAAATACTCAGGAATAATTAGCTGCTACATTGTCATTTGCGTGATTTGTTGCAATTAAAACTATTGGTGAAATTTACTGCCGTAAAAAACAACTCTTTAGCACTGCTTTATCACTTGCAATATGGCTTTAGTGAATAGGTTGATAAATAAAATGGGTTTTAAATACCACTTAAGCCAATGCTTTCATTTATTGACCTTTAGTGAATCCGAGTCTAAGAGACTTATGATGCTAAATATAAGTGAGGCTACCTTCCCATGAGTGAGGCTCACTCCAAATGAGACTTGACAGGCCTGAGTCCAAGTGAATTTTCTGGTGCTGGTAATAAGCAACAATGGATGGTTGCTATTTATTTAGACCTTGTAAAGGCACAACAGTCAATCAATAGCTTGTGTATGTACTGAGGCAGCAGGGCTTGTATAGAGATGTTTATCAGAAATCCATCAGCTGTGTTCCACTTCTGATTACAGTACTGTAGCCTGTCCACAGACAACAGCAAAGACTTGCATACCTCATGATGAAAAGTCATGCTGACAAGAAGTACAATGTTACATAAAACGCAATACATAATATGCATATTTAACATTACATCCAATTAACTACTTTGCTGACTCAGATGAATTTATTATTCATTTTTATTCTAACTTATGTTAATACTTTCACAGTAGACATGAAAAACTGACTGATACATATTGAAATTGTTAAACGCTGATGTAAAGCGTAAAACAAGTCTACGTGTGTGTGCGTGTGTGTGAGTGTGTGTCTGTGTGTATAGATAGATAGACAGATAGATAGCTAGATATGTCTCAATCCAAAAGTGCGTCCCATTTACTTACTGGGACTTACTGCTATGATAAATAATAGTCACAACTGATTAATAGTAAAATTCATAAAAAGCTGACAATGCCTCAGTAAGAAGAGACATGACAACTGCTACGATACATTTTGTCCCGGTATCAATATAATGATTCTACAGTAATTGCAATGATTGTATTTTTTAATGATGACATTGTGTGCCATTTTTATCTAAGAATGATGTGTTTATAATTATTGCTCTTCTTTCACAGTGCAACAAAAACAAGTGTGTGGTCCAATTCACTGAGCTAATTAAAAGTAGTTTTTGCCCTCCCCTCCTCCTCAAAAACACTGTACAGTATTCATATCTTATAGTGAAATCAGTTGTAAGAAATGAGAGGCATAATTCTGGGGGACATAAAACTCTCTTACAATTATTCAATCCCCTAATATACAGACTATAATAGTTTTATTTAGAATTAAAAATATCCCAGTCCTCTGTCTCCTCTACGTCAGCTGTGTTCACAGTTACATGAAGAGCATAATTCACATGTGCATGAAAAAAATTGCAAACTGATAGCAACATCAATGTGTGTAAGTATATTATTTGATTCAGCATGTTGACATTTTGTCATATTGCCGACAATATTATGGGGGAAATGAATCTCCTCTTTTATAGTTTATTTGCTCATATGATCAACTTTTATAATAGCAAGTGATAGTTCATAACGGTGCAGCTCATTTAATCTGCATTTATGTATAAAATGGCTTTGTATTTCAAGGAAAATTGACTTGTAGTGAAGTGAATTTGTGCAGCAGTAACATTAAGGATCAAAGCTACTAAAAGGGGGGTAAGTTCAAACAGCCTCATAAGTGCTGCACATGAGGCAGTTTATTTGCCGCCACAGTTACCAAGGGTAATAATGATGCAGTTTGTATGTTTATTGAGTCTGCAAATATTCATGCCTGTGCTACCTTTAGTCATAAATCTACCTGTTTATATTGCCATAGCAACTACATCTCCACGTTTATTTTTCAAAAACGTAATTCTTTAAATGTGCATTTATTAGACAATCAATATAATTTTACGAAATGCAACTAATAATAATTTGCTGCATTGTAGCTGTAGTTACTTGCTCTATATAAGATAACAATAATGTAATGTGTGTGAGAGTGAGAGTCTGTGTGTATGTGAGCGAGTGTCAGTGTCAGTGTCAGTGTGTGTGTGTGTGTGTGTGTGTGTGTGTGTGTGTGTGTGAGCGAGTGTCTGTGTGTGTGAGAGTGTGTGAGAGAGAGTCTGTGTGTGTGAGTGTCTGTTTGTGTGAATCTATCTGCGAGTCTGTGTGTCAGTGTAAGAGTGAGCGAGTGTGTGTCACATTGACACAAACACACACAGTGACACAGTGACACAGCGCCACCGATGGGAGGTGGGTAGCTGGAACACAACGTCTCCCCTTCCCCCAAGAAAACACTGTCTCCTAAAATATCTGTCTGCTCCTAAGTATTTTATATTTTTGTCCACCCCTGCTTTTAAAACAAGCTCTGTTTTTCTAGATAAAAGCCCCAGGGAAGTAGTAGGATACAGCAATTAACTATATATCTTTTGCCACTGAAATGAGTGGCTCAATTCTCAATCTTCTGGATATGGCCAATTATTGATGCTTTAGCAATACAAATTGTTCTCTTAGTTCCCATCTTGTTTTATACTGCGTGCCAATTGCCACAGAGTTTTTACTTTGAAAAGGCAGTTTTTATGATATGTTACATTTTAATCACCATCTGTTTAAAGGAACTTTGTGGGTGAGACAGAAAGCTGGTGCTAACAGAAAAACTGAACATTAGAGCTACTGTATGCTGGAGAGGAGAGGAGTGGGAAGACATGACAGATAGCAGAACACAGGAGCGGGGGTCTGAATACAGAAGGAAAGGTTATTTGCAAAGAAGCCATAGTTACATTTATCAAATTAATACATGCGGATTCTATTCAAATATGTGTGTGTGTGTGTGTGTGTGTGTGTGTGTGTGTGTGTGTGTGTGTGTGTGTGTGTGTGTGTGTGTGTGTGTGTGTGTGTGTGTGTGTGTATATATATATATATATATATATCTGGATGGGCTTATATGTCCTATTTTTTTGCAAAATGCTAATTGTTCCTGACTAGCAACAGATCTTGTATCACTTTGCTTTCACTGTCAGAGAGCGAGAGAGAATGTGTGGGAGGCAGGAATGGTAAAAAAAAAAAAAAGGCAATTTTTTACCTCTGACATAAACACACTACTCTTAATAACAGGATTCATGTCAGAGCATGATCAATTGTGCTTTCTTTTTAATATGTTTTTTTTTGTGGCAAAATTTCATATACAAACGAAATCAAATATTGCCTTGGGGACTAGTGTTCTAATTAATGCTGTTGTTTGGGTTTTGTCTGCGAAGATACCATAGTGTATAGTGATCTCAAGCTTGGTTTTGGAACTTTGGAGTTCAGGACTCTAAGGGATTATTCACTAAACACAGGGAGCTCTCTCCCTCTGCTTTCCATGAGACATGTTTCGTGCCTGCCAATTATTTTGTAATAATTGCAAGAGTAATGTGATTGCCAAGGAAATCGTGCTGAACATCATTTTCTTTGGTGGCTTAGAGGATAAATGAAGTGCTTTCACATTTGGAAAAGCACATCTAGCGCCTGTATCACAGACAGAGATTTTTTTTTCCCTACCTGGGGAATTGAACTCACCGTGCTCACTTTCAAGAGCATCATATTTAGCACTAGAACTAGGAGACCAGTAGTTAAATTCTAATAGTGAATGTGAAATGATTTCTTCGAAAAATATGTCAATACTGTCCGTTTACTTGGGTATATTTTTTGGGAAGAACCTCACAAGACTTGGTAACTCACCCCCCCCCCCCCCCCCCCCCCACTGCTTTCTAGGCTTCAGCTAGCTCAGGGGTGCTCAACTCCAGACCTCAAGCCTCTGATTGAGTCACCTCTGCTGAAGCTGGGATATCCTGAAAATGTGACCTGTTGGGGGGGGGGGGGAAGGGGGGAGGGCGGCATGAGGACTCGAGTTGAGCACCCCGGAGTTAAACCATAAACAAAGATAGCTGAATAGTTTGGAGGGCAGCGGTCCAAAAATCAGGGTGACCTGTTATATTTTCAACCATAATATACTCATTTCTTTTTTTTTTAGGAAAGAGCTATAGAAGGCGGAAGTAGTTATTCTAACTGTTTGCATTGCTGCATACTAAATTTGCTCATGTTTTATGTGAAGGTGAAATCAAAACTAAAAGCTAAAACAGCAGTATTTACGAGATATTTTATAGTGTTCGCTAATTTAATTATATGTCATCGAAAATCAGTATTGACAAAGATAAAAAAATAAATAAAAATAAATGTTATTCTACAACCAATGAAAAATCAATCCACTTAGACTTTTATGAAAGGTTCGTATACATTTTTGTTCTGACTGTGTTGCATAAAATGCTCTGAAATAAAAATTCTGTGGTATACACATTTTCAAATAGTGTAACAAAATGTTATTAAGGATGTATTAACTTTCCAAGTAACATGAAGTAGAGTTATATTTCTCATCTTTCACAGATGCGTGGAATGCTGCAAACCCATATGTCATGATAATATCATGAGCTATTAGGTCGTTTAATCCCCTTTGGTGCTTGAGGGGCTTGTTTTAACAAAATGCAAAATGCTGGGTTTGAAACCGATCAGGGCTGTTTCTTTGGTCTGCTCTGAACTTCAAAGGGACTTACTTGGAGCAGGGTCCATCCTGGATAGCCCACTCAAGGTGTCAACTGTTTTAATCAAGTTCTATAGACATGGTCTGGTTAGAGCCGCTTCAAAGCATCCTCTAGGTGTGGGCTTATGCCGGTGCCATGAGGAAAGAATGTATGTCGGGGAAAAGATTTTGAAAATCAGATGTCTACAGAGGTGTATTTGAGACCAGATACAGGATATTTCATCATCTCTTACCAGTGACCTCTCTGGGGGAACATCTATGGCATTTGGTAAAGTAGGTTTTCTTTTATGTTTTTCACTTTTGTTTTAAGAAGCTGTTCTGCCTTGTATTGTAACTATGTTTTTTTGTAATACGTTTTCTGTAATCTAAGCACTGTATTTTTATATATATTAAAACATTTAATAAGTAATGCTTTGGTCTCTGAATGAACTGATTGCACGCTCTGGGGAGGGTAATTATGATTCAGACACATTTTTGCTAAAACTGATTTTGGTGCGTTAAAGTGCATAGTTTTTTCTATAATAAACAGGGACCTGGGGCCCTGGCAAATATTAGTCTGATATCTTTTGTCATATTTGCATACCCTCAGGTGGTGGCACTGGATAGATCTGATTTGCAATTGAGTAGGGGTTAATATTACCTCACTGGTTCGTGGAGTAGGAGAAAGGCGGGGTGGTTAGAGTAGCCGTGTGTATTAACCCTGGTTGCATATCTAACTCACGTGCTCACTTGTGTGATGTTCGTGGCGGTGGTACAGTAAGGAGAGATACAACTCATTTGAGGGACCTTTGCAGTGGTTAAGGGTGGGGCAGCTTGCGGGTTGTGTATTGATCCTGGATCCTGTAGAGGAGATATTGTTCATTTGACAGACCTTTGCGGAGGTGAAAAGTGGGAGCGCTTGTGAGCGTCAGTATTAACCCTTGTCCTGTATGCAGGTCGCGTGCTAGCAGGGTGCCATACCTGACACTATAGTTAAAATGAAGCATTTGGACAACAAAAAATACACGTTAAACGAACATATTTATCAGAAAACCTTTTTCCATTCATAAAGCCATTTTCACATTGATTGATCTTTCTCTGTATTTAATGGGCTTAAGCAATGCATCCTGTGGTGAAACAATACTTTAGCAATAAAATCTGAAATGGTATGCATGTGCCAATCAGATAATGGCATACCACAGCTAAAGAGAACCTCTGGCATTGAACATAATCAAGGTCATTATCTGAATGAATAACCACACTATTACTGCAGATGCAGTAAATAAGGGTTTCTAGTTTAATTTAACATTTATAAAAAAAGATAGGCTAAATAGTTTCAGGTAAAACACGTATTGCAATATGAGTTGCTGCTGAACTTTACATATCATTAACTTTTCTGTATAAATGACAGCAATAATTTACTGTACTCTGGTTTAGTCTTCAAGAGATCTAAAAGAGATTGGCTGTAATTATCCAGTTTACAGCTCAAACTACACTCGAGTCATGGTAAAAGCAACTAGGATTTATTTTAAAAAATGCAATGTCTTCTAACTACACAATCTCTGAAACTGGGTCAGCATACATAAATATGCAAAGGTGAACCATGAGATCTGCTGTGCCACCTTGTAAGCCTTGTAAATGACAATCCATGATAGTGTAAATGAAGCATGGCAAAAGGAGAAAATGAAGAAAAATGAAGCTGCGTGCACTAATAAGGTAACACTGGTTTTGAGGGGAAATGTGCTACTCTGAATAATCCCCTGTAGGCAAAAAAAAAAAAATCAGATTTAAAATTAGGAAAACATACCGATCCAAAAACAAAACTGAACTACAATACTATTAGTTTATAAATTCTAAAATAACAAAATGTATTATTTATAAATAAACAAAACTAGCATTGGGGAATCACAGATGTTTACATTCTGCTTGTAAAGCAAGATAAATGCATGTAATAACTTTAGAATATGATTAGCAGAGTCTAGTACATTTTGGCTTTTCATCTTTGCTTGCAATTCAATATTCTAACAAACCAAATCATTTTAAACTAGTCTTGGGTACATGGAGGAATCGCCCAGGAAAGCCATTTTTTTCCTTCTTTGTATTCGTCTGTTAAGAAACAAGGGACTATACTGAAAATCTATTTCTCTGGACACACAAATATGTTATGTTAAATGTAAAGAGCATACATGTTTCTTATACGGTTATAAAAACAGTAAATCTGCAGAAGGCTTCAATCCTTTTTTTTCTTTTATCATGTTACTTGCAACATGTCTTATAGACTGGGAGAAGAACAAAAGAAAAGCTGTAAACTAGGCAATTGCACACGGTCTCCTAGTGCTTGAAAATAGAGCAGCCTACACCTACAATCAGGACATGAAACATTCACCGACAGGACAACAACATATGGTATGATAGTGTTAACTTTATCATATGCCAACTATATTTCCCAATTGATAAAATTACATGAGTAGTAATTAACCACTATACTGATAGTATGTTATGAAACACAATGCATTTGAATGTGCTGAAACCCCTTCTACCAAGAGAAGATTAAATCAGTGATTATTGTCCCTTCTCTATTATGGATCTGAATAGATAAAAGTGATTTGGTGAAATACAGGGCGTTTGTGTCAAAGTGAATTATTATTTTTTTGTAAAAGCTTCAGTCCTTCATAATTTCAACCTACCAGAGACTCTCACATCCACCACCAGTTTAAGTTCTTTCAAATCTAAGGCTGTCTCACATTTTAACCTGGTCTGTAACTGTTTCATACGCTCATAATATATATTTTCTTTAACTGTGCAAGCAATGTCTTGTATATAATGTATACCCTGTTCATTTATGTAACTGTACTTGTAACCATGTATTATTTGTTTTACTCTGTGCCCAGGACATACTTGAAAACGAGAGGTAACTCTCAATGTATTACTTCCTGGTAAAAGATTTTATAAATAAATAATACAAATGTGTATATTTTATCAGTAGGTTGTCACTGACGTGTAAGGTTTGCTAAGATATAATAAGTAGAGATGGGTGAAGGTGTCAAAATTCGAGTCACAAATCCTTCGCTGGGTTTTGAACAAAATTTGATTCGTGGATGGATATTCGAAGGCGGCTTGGACAGTAAAAAATGTGGGTGAATGCTCCTAAATCTGTCAATATTTTCCTTTTGCACGGATGTCACAACGTCCACCCATTCGATTAGCCCACATATTCCAGACCCCAGAAATATGGAGAGGGAGGCAGGAGGGGACTATATTAGTAAAGACCAAGTACCATATATACCCCTTCAAACAACATGCGGGGAGACACCTGTGCACAAAATGAAGAACATCTGGGAGATATGGCAATGGCTCTCTCTCTCTCTCTCCCTCTCTCTCTCTCTCTCTCTCTCTCTCTCTCTCTCCCTCTCCCTCTCTACCTCTCCCTCTCTACCTCTCCCTCTCTACCTCTCCCTCTCCATCTCCCTCTCCATCTCCTCTAAAACCCATATTTCAGGGTCGCGAATGTATAGACCTTCTCTATTGAATGTGCAAATAGTGGTGATGCCAGAAGTGCAACCATTTAGACTGAGCCACGGTTATTCACCGCTGAAAGGAACTCCCACATACTGTACACAGCGAATGTGAATGTTGGCGAAAGATCCGTCCATCTCTATTAATAAGACAGGTTAACATTAAGAAGCAACATGTAACCAACACAATTATTTTCCATTGGAAATCTCACTAACTCACATGACTGTGATAATACAGAAGATTACAGCACAGTACACACAGAATGACTAATTTCTCAAGTGTCTTATTCATGCGATTTTTTTTTTGCATAACAAAACACTTAAAATTGGCACAGGGAACCATTTTGTAGTATTTTGACAATGGTTATCAAGGGCAGACATTACAACAAAAACCAATGTATGCTGTAAAACAGAAAGTCTGAAAAAAAGACTTGCAAGGTCTTCAAAATACAGGTACAACTGCACCTTGTATCATATCTAGACTGTTCTGTATAGTAATGAAAGGAGTGTGCTTCTATAGTGATAAAGGGACTATGAACATTTGTCCTGTAGCATAGAGGCCCTGAAGGGGGTACTGATCAGTGGAAGGCAATATAGACTTTTTACTTTGTGACCAAATACATCCATAAACACACATGCATGAAAAACCTGCACCTCGCCTTCAACAAAAAGGAGATTGGGAAACACTGGTAATCACCAAATGTCAACCCCTACAATCAAAAATACTCCATTCAATAATGTAATGAAAGTTCCCAATACTGTATTTCCAGACAAATCTCCTTACATATAGACCATTTCATTCAAATGTAAAATATACTGTAGACTATTCCATAAAACCACACTGTCTACCATATCATAAAGTTATTCATAAATCTGCCAGTATCGGCCAGATAAAAATAAAGATTTGCCATGTGCACAGGTATGAACCTTCCCACAGTTATATGTGTCCACATACAGGTAGTCCTCGCTATCCAACGTTTCACTTTACAACGAATGGCATATCCAAAGCTTAACAATGCAACCCTAATGGCTGTTTTTCGACGCCGGAATGAGTTATCCAACTCTCACCGCCACTGATTAACATGGGACTCACTCACAACGGTTTCACTATCCAACGCTACTTCCAGAATGGATTCCGTTGGATAACCGAGGACTGCCTGTACATTATTTCCACCCATAGTAACATTACATATTCAGGGGCTTATGCAGAGAGGTACGTTAAGGTAAATTTCGCCAGGTTAGAGGTAAAAATGTCCGCATTTAGGCAGTTAGTGGCGAGAACTTGGCGGGCCAATGCAAATTCGCCAGACGTGTGGCGAGAAGCGTGATTTCGCCAATGCTAAAACACGCACGATTCCAGTAGCTCCGATGCGCATGTACGCGCCAATCAGAGCTACTAAATGGCGCGTTCAGGGGAAATTTTGCTCGCCAACTAAAGTTGGCTGTATTGTGGGCAAATACCGCGCGCCTCTGAATGGCGAGTTTCACTCCAAGTGAAACTCGCCTAATTAGCAATTTCATGCACACCGCGCTACCGGAGTACCCTGCATAGCACAACATTAAATGCCAATCCTGCGGCGAATATAAGCCTTTCTTGAACCGTACCTCTCTGCATAAGCCCCTCAGTGTTTCACTTGTTAGCTGCAGAACCAACTTGATGTCAATAGTGACAACACTGTTTTGCACCCTTTCCTAAACAATCCAGGTTTCCAAATCTTCAAAATGCACTCTTCTCTTGAACAAAACCGATAACGACAATAGATGGATAGTTGTAGATTTTACAAACATGACAAGATGGAAGTGTAAAAATATTAAAACAAAAGCCATAGCCAAGTCGGCCTACTTTTCCAAGTATTTTTAATTTTAAAGCAGAAATGTTCATGGAAACAATTTAAAATAGTTCATAGTACAAAGATCAGGCTCCTTCTGTACCTTATAAGTCCGCCTTCCCAATACATGTACCCTAGGAATGCTGCATTATGTTCCATAAGAAACAACAACTGCAAAACCAAGATTGTCTCACACTTACCCAAATAATATGAACACATTTGGTTACCTTAATCAGGAGTGGCGGACTCCTGTCCTCAAGGGCCACAAACAGGTAAAGTTTTCAGGATATCCCTGCTTCAGCACAGGTGGCTCAATCAGTAGCTTAGTCAAAGACAGAGCCACTGATTGAGCCATCAGTGCTGAAGCACAGACCGACTGAGCCACCGGTGTTTAAGCAGGGACCGATTGAGCAAATGTGCTGAAGCAGGATTATTCTGAAAACCTGAGCTGTTGGTGGACCATGATGGCTGGAGTTGGCCACTCCTGCCTTAAATGATTGAAATTTCAGGCCCTGGGAGAAGCAAAGAGGTTTCAAATGAATTTACACTGACATAATAAAATACAGACATTTACAAGGAATTTCCCATTATAGTGACCAAATGATCCTTCTTATGAGTTATTCTATTTAATATGTTGCCTTATGTTCACCCTTCCATTAACCCCTTTCAGTGGGGTTAGCACTCAGAAAGTAATCATCAAATTAAACGTCTTGTGGGGGTTAAAGCAATTATTTTAACACTTTTAGTGTATCTGATTCTAGAGGAGTTAAGCCCTCCCCTAATACTGTAAGTAGAAGCACTGTCCCCAAAACAGGGTAAAGGGAACACACCAAAAGAGATCAGTTGGATCCCGGGTTGTTAAAACCATAGCAATAGTTAGATGCTCAAGAGGAGATAAGACTGTAAGATGCGTTTTGACTCTATTGTCTGCAAGTGATATGTTGCTAGTATATATTGTACTGTGTGTTACTGCATCTCATCTATGCTTGCATTGCGATAATGTATGGAACTAGAACAATGGCCCATGAAGGGTCAGCGGCACACAAAAAAACTCATTTCTAAGTCTGACTCTGACACTGAAGCCCTTAGAGACCACCAATGATGGTATTGAGTGAAACAATCTACCAAGGATTGAGACTCGCTTTAAGCAACTGAGACGTAATAATCCCCCCTTCCTGCCCTAAAGCTCAATTCCTCCCGAAATGCCCTGTATATGTATACTTACTGTAGGTGCCATTTTGTGCACCACTTTGCATAATCTTACTGCCCTACTGTGCTATACCCTTCAGTTCCTTCTCTCCATGCAATGCCCCGCAGAACCTTCATTTCATTCAGTGCAATGCCCTGCAGACCCGCCATTTCATGCCGTGCAATGCCCTGCAGACCCTTCTTCTCATTCAGTGCAATGCCCTGCAGACCCTTCATTTCATGCCGTGCAATGCTCTGCAGACCCTTCTTCTCATTCAGTGCAATGCCCTGCAGACCCTTCTCATTCAGTGCAATGCCCTGTAGAACCTTCATTTCATTCAGTGCAATGCCCTGCAGACCCTTCATTTCATGCAGTGCAATTCCCAGCAGACCATTTGGGGCATACAGGGTATGTACTGTATCAAGGAAATCGTGGTGCAATTCTCAGGCAAAAAACTGCAGAAGATGCATTAAAAAAAATCCAAATGACACAAGTGGGGTTTTTTCTAGTGCAATTGCATTACCTCAGATTTGCACCATTCATGCCTGATACACAGACCTCTTCATGCCATGCACTGCAATGCCTTGTAGCCTGTTCAGGGGCTGTGTACTGTATGAAGAAGTGAGCCTGTGCTGAAATGTTTGCATCTAGAAAATGTACATTTTCTATGTGTGAATCGCGCCAAATGCTTGTACTATAACTGTGTGAAAACACTTCCTACGCCACCTTCATGGTGACGGAGGGAAACAACGCAGAAAACATTAGCCAAAAGTAACGCAAGTCGCGTATTTCTTCATACACCCCATTTCCATACCTGCGCCAACATGCAAATGTAACTCCGCCCCAACCACCTCCCACTTCCTTCATAAATCCCTAATATTGATGCAGACTAACGCAGACATATAGGAAAAAGGCACACAGGGGAATACATACAGTAGACGCAGATACAGTATATTGCAGCGCATTTTGCGTCAAATTAAGCGCTTTGCGCTAATATTTAGGAGATTGTATTCATCTAGTCAGTGCAATGCCCTGCAGATCTTTCTAGCAAACAAACTAAAGCTTGCTGCAAATAATCTCCAAAACAGAAATATTATTTATTTAAAACCTCAGGGCAGGAGTGCAGGAGCTATTTTTTGGGGTGTGGGTGGTGTACATATAAAATCAGTGACATACATACATACATTACCATGATGTTAAAATGTATGCACGGGGGGGGGAGGGGGGCTGCATTACCCCCAGCACCCCTACTTCCATGCCTTATTCTTTCCTCCACTATAACAACAGCGAGACAACACAAGTGCAGAACGTAGGGTCGGTTTGCCTGTGACTTGTCGCTAGTGCTACTGATTAACCCCTTCCGGAGCCAGGTGGGTGCCTAAAATGAAAAGGTGAAACAGCAGCAGGGAGAGAATAACCCACCGTTTCCGCCCCGCAAGGAAGCAGGAGACCTGTAGATCGCGATAGGCGCCGCTATGTGCTTCCCTCCGTGGTAATGGTGAATGTGGTGAGATCCCAGGTTTGACGCGCCCCAGGTCACCCCGATGACCCCGCTGAGGGTGAGAGGGAGTATCCACATGGCTAAGCGCAGGCAGGCGCTCCCCCAGGGGCCCGGCTCAGCGCTGGGGTTCCAAGGCATCCGCTGCTGCTGCTGCTGATGATGATGGTGCTGCTGCTGCTGCTGCTGCTGCATGGAGCAGGCACAGAGCACAGCGCCCCGCACACGGCAGCTCTGCACAAACTTTTTCCCCACACTTCAAACCCTGAAAATTCACATCGCCATCCCAACCATCATTTGTACCTTCCACCTTATTTTTCTTTTCTTCTTCCCTCTCCTGTTCTTTCACTCCTTTAAAAAATAAATTAAAAAAATACTGTGTAGGGTTCCTTTTCTTGTAATTATTTCATTCTTGTTTCCCCCAGCTTTCTGGTCCAATGAAACCAATACCCATCCAAACACATAGTCACAAAGCCCAATCTAAATAGCTGGAGCGGGTGCTCTCCCAATCAGAAGTGGGGCTTAAGTTTCGGAGTTTGCTGTCAGTTAATGATCCATAGTTTTCAAAACTGCCAACGTGAAAGGGATTTCCTCCAGATGAATCATAGCCATAATAATAATCCACAGGATATCCAGTGAAAATATTGGAGAGAGAAAAAAAGGCCACTTCCTAAAGCTTGCTGAGAAATAAAAATTGATGGCTCTCCCGGATTCAGCATGTACTGTATCTGCTCACAGAGCAGTCTTAACCACAGCAATTCAATATCCAGCCGTCCCCCAAGCAATCTGAGTGGTCTGACTATTAACAGTAATACCAGAGGATGTATTCAGAGAATAGTGCACCCTTATGAAAGAATCAGGGGAAAGAATATGCTTCCGATGAGAAGCCTATGCAAATCTGCAGTCTCCAAACAGCAAATCACCGAAGCTTGGATGCAATGCAGAGGAAGAGCCTATGTGTAAGAGGGAGGCTGAATAATGCTCTGAAATGGTCTGGGAGAAAAAAGCCCTGCTGATTCCCCCTGCTATTATCACACACCTAGCACACCACAGCATGTGCTGCTCAGTGTGCAGAAATGATCCAAGAAAGAGCACTCCAACCCCGTCTCCACCAGGCAGCGATGCAGATACACTGCTTATCATATCCCCTCCAATGCTATACATCAAATGTTCCAGTATCGCGAAGGAGAAAAAAAAAAAAGGAAAAAGCTTAAAAGCAAAAAAGGGGGATTGATGTGGTATTGCGCTAAACTTCTTCTATCATGGGGCTTTACCCTCAGCGACTACAGCAGGCGGTGACCCTGGTTACTCAGGTCCCTGCCATCGGATAATTACCAATTACTCCTTAAGACACAGTTAGCATCTTACAGTGGGAGATTCCCCCACAGACAGGTGAAAGGGGTGCACGGGAGGTTAACCCTATCGCAGCCACAAGGGCCAGGCAACGCACTGCGTTGAAACGCTTTGCACCCCCTTTTTGGCAGTCAAAGGGTTATTATGCAGGATGTTCCTGCCTGGCTCATAACTACACATGTAATAACTGTAGGTGGGGCTGAGAACCGAAGCGATCGGCTTGAGCAACAGCAACAGAACTCCATTATATGTAATGTTGTTTCTCGGTGTGTGTAATAATCCCTGTAATCGTGTCTATTTGTCCGAGGGGGACAGGAATCCGATCAGCGCGGTGAATGGGGCTTCTCCCTTTCTTTCTTTTTAACCCATTATGCGCTGGAAGAATCCACCAACACGCCACGAGTGCCAGCGGACGCTTAACACCGGCACTGAAGGGGTTACAACTAGGAGCTCCTTAGTTTGCTTTCCAACAGCTTACAAAACTGCACTATAGGGCTGATCGCTCCCAATGATTTTTTTTTTTACCCAGAGATAGAGATTGATTTCCCCCTCTCTCTCTCTCTTTACGAGAAATGACTAATCTTAGAAGCATCTGGGGTTCAATTATGGATTTGCATTTTTTAACATGGTTCAGATGCCCCCAACCCCATGTGCACAGTTAACACTTTAATTGCTATAGGGGTTTTCTAAAGTCTTGCAAAAGAATCCAAAAATGAAAAGTTTTTTTTTGGCAGGTAGATTCCTCTGGAGAGCCATGTGTTTATTTAGACAGGTGCTAGTGAGATATGCTGGTTCTGCTGGTTGCACAGAGGTACTGCAGGAAACATTAAGGCTGCAAACTAATGAATTTACAGTGCAGCCATACAGTACAAGGTGCAGAGTTCATAACTAATGCTATGCAGCTAAATTCTTTATTAAAAGTGAAGTCTCCCATTTTTATGTTCTTTACACATCCTTACACATTTCAACATCTTAAAGTAAAGTATCTCTCTGTCTTGCTAAGTAAATATGCCCCAAGCGATCTTAGAATGTTATACATGCTGATTTATACTTACAGTGGAGTGTGGGCTCTAAATTAAAGCTCACATGTGTCAAGGAGACAATCAGATTATAACAGGCAGGTCAGTTTAAATTAATTGAAAGGGATATGTCCTTATCAAGACTCTTGTTTCAGATTCAAGATGCTCTATCGCCCACTTCAGCAATGATGAGATCTCATTTACTAGAAAGAGTTGGCTGTGTTCAGTGCTAATGTGATCTACTGTACTGCTAGTTAGAGGCATACGCTCATTTTAACAGCTTTAAAGTACAAAGCACAATTGCCTGTGAAAGCAAGCAAACCTGTATAAATAGTATAATGCAGGTGTAGTTATGTGTAGAGTTGCATTTTTCATACGTATATACAGCACATATATTAACGAAGGGGGCATAAAATCATTGTGCCAAAATTGATTTGAGCTACTGTATCAATACAATTTATGAAGCATGTCATTACAGTGTATATAGAACTGCCAAGGTTCATGGACCCAAAACAAAATGAATGGGGCAATTCTAACTTAAATGAGTGAGACTCCATATGTGTTGATGAGGCGGCTGAAGCTGGCAATGAGTAAGACTGCCTTCCACCGACAGAGATTCATTACTAACGGAGATTGGTCGAGGCTGCACACAAACCAAGAATGCAATCAATCCCAACAACAGCCCTAATTAGCCAAAGGTTCCAAGCTTTAACAGAAAGAAGACAAGTGAACTCTCAGCTCTGAACAATTGTGTTGCTCCTATTATTTCTATTCGCTGAAGTTTGTAATCTGCAACTAATTACACCTGGGGGATTAATAATAATAAAAAAAGATGTATGGTGTAAATTCTCAGTACATACAATAAGCAATAATTACATCACACACATCATACAGTTAAATAAAAAAAAAATATATATATATATGTGTGCATTTTAATATATAAATGATAGCACAGTTACAGAGTAAATATATTACCAAGATGATTTCCCCCCACCGTTTCTATTTAAAGGAATTCTGCATTTGGTGAGGGGAACACAACAGGATCCTCAGTTACAGTGTAATGTATCCAATCCTTCATTTCTTTTTACTTTTTCTAATGTAAATGTTGTCTTTGCTTCGCTATTCACAGATGTGTCCACTTGAGACTCTTAAGATCATTTCACAGGAAAGCTTTTTTATTTACTTCAACAACAATTTGGAAGGTAAGCCTCAGCCAAGGGTAAGAAAAGAAATGCAGTGAGAAAAGACTAAGCATGTCTTCTTTCTCCAATAACAGAACCAGCTTCAAACAGTGTGAAAGCAATGGATCTTGAAGAAGAGCAATTTCCTGCTGCGGGGATTAAGAAATGTCCCCTTTGTGATCTTTAAATCAAAGATTTCGTTATTTAAAAAATAAATACTGATATATGTTATTTTAGTTTAAAGAAATAGGGCCTCATTCAGAGAAGGTTGATAAAAATTATCGCCAGGGCATTTAAAATGCCGTTTTTTGGGGGGTTTGCTATCACGGTATTCAGAAAGCCTCGATTACCTGTGATAGCAAAATTCCCAAAACGGGCGAGTTGCTGCCAGCGAGAGCATCGAGCCTCTGAAAAGGCCTAAACCGGCGATTCAGTTCTGCTGCAGAGAGAGCGTCTCTGAGAGCGCTGCCTCGCACAGCGGAAATGTCGCCCGAAATTATTTATTTTAATATAAATTTCTTTCATAGTGTAGATTTTTTTTGGCTTTTTTTTAATTATTATATGGGTATGATGTACCACTATACTATTCAATGGGTACAGGGTGGGTATAGTCAGTCTGGGGTGGGTGCTTAGGCCTCACGGATGGGTGAAGGGGGTATTAGCCCTAAGGATGGGGGTCTAGACCTTGCGGGTGGGTAGCGATTGGGTTAATCCCTTTATTACCTTAGCGGTATTAACCGCTAAGGTAATGAAGGGGTTAAGTCCCCCCGCAAGGCCTAAACAACCACTAAGGGCCAAATTCCCCCTTCACACACCCTCGCTAGCCACAGTAAGCCTGGCATGGGTGTTTAAACCCTTCATTGCCTTAGCGGTAAGCCGCTAAGGTAATGAAGTTGCTGTAAATGCATTTTTCCTGCATCGGATGCATGCCGGGGGGCTCCGGTGCTGGTATTAATGGCTATCAGCTCCGGAGACCCCCGTCATCACTCCAAGGCAGGAAAAGGGCCTGATTTTTTCTAAGTCCCGACACATCGCAGCTCATCGAGGCATCTCCCCACCAATTTATCTAAATTTTGAGGTGAATTGGATTTGGGGAGTAGATCGCCTTTTAGGGACTCGCGGGTACTAGAATCGTGCGAGTTTATGATCCTTCCGAAAATGGTCAATAAGCGGCTCATCGCCGCTCAATTGGTGAGTTTATTTTGATCATAAAATTTTGCTGCGATACAGGCCGTTATTGAGCACTTATCGAGGCTTACTGAATATGAGTAGCCATTTTGGCCGATAAGTGCTCAATAAGGGCATTATCGACGCTTTCTGAATGAGGCCCATAGTCTGTTGAGAAGCAGCAAGAAACCCAAACACTTCACTTTCTATTCAATCAATAACACGGATAAAACCCTTTTTTATTGTACCTCCTTCAGCAACCTTATTGATAGAGGAAAGGAAATTAAGCTGCAACACCAGTGAAGGATAATTACCTTTACTACTGTAGAATGACTTTCAAGTAAATATTCATATCGGGCTACTGTAGTTCTTGTTTTTATCTTTAGTTTTAGTTTAGTATTAGTATTTTATCTGTTGGTTGCAAAACCCCCTTATTCTCTTTTCTGCTTCAGGGGCTAGACTCTTAGGCAAGAAAGGAATTAACCCATAAAAAGGCCCCGCATCACATTACAAAGCAATGCACTGCTGAACACTTCTGTAAAAAAGAAATACAATAAAGTGGATAACCATAATGTTTAGTCTGTATATTTAATAGTATACTCTATATTACAGGGCTTGATATTTCAATGCAAATAATATATATTTTTTTCAAAACAAAAACTTCTAATAGGATTTACAGGGCACATCATTTCTGATTATTGAGGACATAAGTGAAAAATCCATTACCATAAATCTATTTAGATATTTTGTCAATCTTAATTTTTTAAGCTTCAACTGGCAGCAGAACAGTGCTGAGAAGAATGATTGTACCTCCATTATAGCCCATGCTGGGAGCTGAGCATACAGTAGAGAATTAAAAAAACATTTTTTAAATATATATTTATTTCTGTACTGACATGTAGCACATACTACTGTACAAACATGGGAACTGCAGTGTTATTTCATACAACATCCACCTGAGGGATTTCATCTTCAAATAGGTCATATATGATTATACAAACTAATGTATGCTATTGCATTAAAAATGCATACAATAATATGACTGATAAAATTGGTTTGCCTTATTTGACATAGTTAACGAGCCCTATAGGTAATCACTATGCACTTATGGAATGGATGCATTCCCTAACACTTTTCTTTTATTGCATAAGCATACATGACAACTCTTGTTCATTTATCTGATTTACTTATTTTTCATTTTATTTGGTGCAAATATATGTTTTCTAATCACTAAATAAGTATAGAAAATAAATACATTTTGGTAGTTTCTTTATCATGGGGAAAATGTTGCAATAGCGACAAAATGAACTAAAAGCCTAAAAGTCACATAGTATCCATATCATTTAAAATATTTCCTCTCTCTTGTCTGACCCCAGGTTCTGTGAATCATTGCGCTGCCCAATATGTAACCTGGATGCTTATTTTTCTATAATTTTTTCCCCCTAAACTTAAGCTAACATACGGGATCTAAAGTTGACGAAAAGTCAGCAGAACGTGCACTTTTTGTGGGAAATGCAGTTTGTTACCTATTGTGCTGAAACACTCCACAATCATTAGCCCTGCATGCTTTAATTATTTATACTGTACTTTCATACTACAAAGACATGAAAAATATGCTAAAGTTAGTCATAGCAATCTTAACACTGGAAAACGTTGGAACTTCATGTCTAAGTTGCAAAGGAAATAATTAGACCTGCTCATAATCAGGTGCATCAATGTAGTACCATGGACAGCTCCCATTCTCTCATATAGTCCTACTCAGTACCTCAGAGCAGCTACTAATTTACTGTAGATGCAACGTTAAATGCCATTTTATTGCAATTCAATAAGGAGTAGCTCACAATAAACGTGATATTTTTGCTTTTCAGAATGTTATGCTGCTTTTAGAAATAGCAATGATCGTGGTTACAAGAGATTAGGTGGGATATACTGCATAAGAACTGTGTTTCTCCAGAGATGTGTTTTTATTCTTGTGAAATCTTTCTTTATTCTTAATTCTTATTCAAATTATTAGGACCTTTCAAAGCAGAACATAAAATGTGCAACTTTATTTTCTGATAAGCAGGATTTCAAGCCAGCTGGGCTTACAAATGCCAAAGATGTGCAAACCATGTTGCAAAAATAAGCTAATTCTCACAAGATGGTCATAATTTAAATTCAGTGTTATGAAAATAATAATTATGTTTTATTGATTTTCTATGTGTGCTATTTAAAATTATATATATATATATATATATATATATATATATATATGTATATATATATATATATATACCATTATATATATTTGAAAAACAAAGGAAAAATATTAGCGCTCTTCTCTATATACAGTAGGTAAATATGTGACAGGATATTATAAAGAAAGAACAAAGTGCTCAAGTGCATCTAAATATACATATAAAGTGGAAATATAACATATGTATATGTAAAGTTCACCGTCCATAATATGAGTCCATAGAGAATAAATATCCTATATATATAGTAGCGAAAAAATGTTGTAGAAATGCAATATGGAGACAAGGGCTGCTTCTCGGTAAATGAACAACATAAAGAAGAGATCTAAAAAAACAAAAATTAGAAGCGCACGCTCCATAGTGTGTAAATGTATAAAAAATAGAAATATGTATTGAAACGACTGACAAATGCCCACTCACATGGTATGAGACGAAAACAAGCATTGGATTATATATAGAGACATCAGGTTACAGGAACCAACTTGAAGAATCCAGTTAATATTCATCGGCATAGGGGTCAAAAGGAAGACTTCTCCTCTCAGATGCATGTAGCAGGTAACCAATGCTACATTCACTGGTGTGCTGCAGCTGTAGATCGGGTGACGCTGAAGAGAACAGCTCAAAGTCCTCACTTTTGTCGTCTGTTTTTATACATTTACACTCTATGGAGCTGGCACTTCTGATTTTTGTATATATATATATATATATATATATATATATATATATATATATATATATATATATCAATAGAAGAATGAAGATGGGATGGAGCACATTTGGAAGAAACAAGACAATATTTCAAGGGAACCTTCCACTGTGCCTCAGGTGGAAAGTTTTCAAACCTGTGTTTTCAACCCATGTATTCTGCCTGTGCTCACATATGGATCTGAAACTTGGACCCTAAATGCAAATATAATGCAAAAGTTTCACGCAACTCAAAATATGGAGAGATGAAAGCTGATTATTATCGATAGAGACAGGAAAGGAAATGAATGGGTTTAAAACCAAACACAAGTCTGTGACAAAATTAAAATGGCGGGGGCGGGAGGGACATATCGCATGAAGAAATTACCATTGTTGGACAAAGGAGGTAATCGACTGGATTCCAAGGTAAATTAAAAGACCAAGATGACAGCCAAAAAGATATGGGAGGTTGAAATCAGAACATTTGTTGGAGCAATATGGTGAAAAGAGACTGGAAACTGAAGTAGTTGAAAGATTATTGGGGATGCCTTCATCCAGCAGTGGATCAACAAGGGATGAAGATGATAGTGTGTGTATACATATATATAATAATAATAGCATGTTCTTTTATAGCGCTGCTAGTTTTACGTAGCGCTTTACAGAGACATTTTGCAGGCACAGTCCCTGCCCTGTGGAGCTTACAATCTATGTTTTTGGTGCCTGAGGCACCGGGAGGTAAAGTGACTTGCCCAAGGTCTCAAGGAGTCACCACCAGGAATTGAACCAGACTCTCAGTGCCAGTCAGTGTCTTTACTCACTGAGCCACTCAGTGGCACACATTGAAAACGACATCTGTTGCATACATTTCCAAAACAATAAATTGCTTCTCTTTTGTTAAGTAAAAATGGAACTGAGCATTTATTTTTCAGAAAGTGTTCTCTCTTCATAGTGCAATTTAACCCACAGCAGTGTCCAATGGGTGATTTGTTTGATCTTTGGCCTCCTAAAGCATTTCTCCCATTAAACTCAGCTGTGGGTCAAAGAGAAGAAAAATTGCTGCTACAGTGAACTGCTGTTTTAAATAAAATGCCCCAAAAAGGCTAAATATTATGTTTCAAACGAGTTTATAACATATCCTTTAAAAAGCAAAGGTAATGCACGCCAAAAATTAATAAGAGCAATAATATTTTAGAAATAAGTTACCGGGTGCGTCCATAGAGACAAGCAGCCACCTGTCACAACTATATCCTTGTAACAACATCCAAAAAACATGGCCAGTATGCAACAGCATATTACAATTTCACAAAGGCCACGTTTACTCTATAGAAATGTTCTTATGGCATCTAACAAAGGGTCATTTTCAGAACACAATTAAGCTTAAGAAAAGCTCAACAGTGATAAAGTTGAGTAAGCAAGTGCCCATCATCCACTATATAATTGTTGCTATATTCATTAAACGCTCTCATTGACTTTCTTTAAATAAAGCAAAACAAATCTGTCTCCCTTTCCCAAAAACAAGACGACTCTACAAATATCAATGGCAGTAAAACCACTAACTGCCGTTTCTGTGCAACAATTTGGTTTATGTGATTGATAAACTACTTGGCTATAAACCTATTAGGCCTATTCACCAGGGTTTCTTTTAAGGCGTAAATAAATCAATGCATTCAGCATGCAACTTTTAGCTCAAATTGAAGCATTAACTGTGCATGTACAATGCAAAGTCTCAGAACTGTTTTGCCTTGAATAAAATATGCCTCTTGAATGAAAGATTCAATTGTAATTTTTAATAGTTTTGCCACGTAAATGTACTCTACTGTCAGAAAATACATATATAATTAGGAGACAGGTCCCTCTTGACAAATGTGTAAACTGACCACCATCTGTAAACAGTGACCCAGAGCTACATAACGCGTTGTTGATCCGAAATGCTATTATCTGCAAAATGGAATGGCTGTCCAACATGTTACACCTGTTTGGGAAACGTGCTCCAACAGATGTAGCATGCTTCGTTGTTTCCTTTGTGGACTATCGTAGGAAATGTTGTGATATGCTCCACCAACACTGTCATTGATACCTCTATATCACCCCTAAGAAACAATCCGTTTAGTTTCACAGCTCAGAAGTGGCTGCATGCATTATGTTATTGTAATTTACACAGTTTCCATTATTTTTCAACCATGACAAATAAAATTGCACAGTTAAAGTCACGTCAAGTGCCAAAACCCTCTCAGTAGAGTAATGTTGTCAATCATAGTTCTTTCAATGCACATGGGATTTTTCCTTTCCTTGGTTCCCTTTTGTAGAGTTTGGTATATATTAAATGATCAAGGTGACATCTTTTTCATAAAACCATGAATATATAGACACACGGAAATATGCAGTATTATTCAATGTAAGAAAAACTAACTCACAATGTGTTTGGACACATTTTAGACATGGCATGGTTTATTATTTACCTACTCTTAAAGCTCCTCTAGGATGTGACAAGAACACTAAGAGACTGTTAACCAGTGTAACTAAAACATAGGCAACATATGAGACATTAACATAACAGTTTTAAACATCAACCTGCAACTTCTTATAAGATTATTCATAAAGTTCAAAAAGTATATTTAAAAATTACATTTATATCTATAATTCCCAATTAAAATAATGTGAACAAACATTTGTACATATTACTGTCTCCTCATAAGTGTATTTAAATATGTAAGCCCTAATTCTCAATTTTGTCCAATTGGCATCTGGACGGGAGAGGGGTTATACTGAAAAGTAACTCAAGGATGAAGCATTGTCATTATAAAGGACAGTTTAAAAAACAAACAGAATTTTAACACAAGGCATTTCTAATTTTACTATGTTTCTGAACTCTTAACCTTTGCTCATGATGGTGGTGCAATAACACTTTGCATTCACCTTAATATGAAGTAACAGAAAAAGATAGATATGTATTACATCATATAATATAATTAAAATATGTTTAATTTATGCATGTTTTGCTTCTTAGATATTAACACGAACATCTAGATATAAATAAGCACACACTAATCTAACTTAGAACCTTGGGCCAAATACATATGAATTGTTCAATAATTATTTTGCGTTAAATGTGTAGGGAGTTTCTCTTATTGAGATTCACTTATTGAAAATAATATATTTTGTATGTTTGTAGCAGCTGCACACATGTTTAGGAGTGTAAATGTAATGATAACTGAATGATAACATAATGGCAGAATCGTAAGAAAGTAATTTAATCCATCTTGTAACCTCAATAAATTTAGATTTGCTGTCCATTTGTGCCACTATTACAATTTTGGCATTAGTTACAAATATACATTAGTAATAGAACCGTACACACATTTTCTAGTAGCATTTAGGGATTTAAGTGTTTCATATCTAAGTATTGAAAACTTTACCAGACCTCCAGTGACGTAAACCTTCTTGACAAACCAATCAGTATGAAATGTCAAGAATTACAGCCCGATTTACTAAGCAATACAAGAAGTTAACTCTCATTGTTGCAGTTCATTCAATGGCAACAGCCCAAGAAATCCCGCTTGTGCAACTAAGTTAGGCCATTAATTCTGCTCTCAAACGTAGGGAAGCGCAGATATACTGTATGTAATAAATGTAAAAAACACAACATAGTGCAATATAGTTTTTAAATGAAGTGAAAGTGTCTGGAAGAAGATCTTCAAAATGGCACCTCACATTATCCCAAAATAAATCAGGCAACTCCAAAACTGTGGCCAATGGTAGAAAGATTTATTTCCGGTCCCGGATGAAGGAGGGTCCCAGCTGAATCTTGAGGGAGGGTTGGAATTCTGGAGACACACCAGCACAACGACTCTCATTGAGTTAACGACTCTCGTTAACTTCACAGCCGGAAGTGACATAATAGAGAGGTCCCACACAGAGGCTGCGGTGAGAGTACCTCATCTAATACACACCAATTTTATGTGCCTTATACTATATAACACGATTTAAATGTTGATTTAATATATTTAGCTATAAAGCTGTATTTATCCGACTGGATTACACTATGTTGACTTTCTTTGTTATAACTCCACATTGCCACTGACGTCGCCACATCCATACATTCATGTAATTTCCCACTGTATATTCTCCTTAATGCACTGAGTTTTGCACTTAATAGTGTGATTCCCACAGGAGCGCCCTCCCTCTTTTGGTAATTCATTAATTCTGCTGCAAGCAAATGTGGTACAACGTTTCATGTGTTTTAGGTAAACTACCTGTTAGCTTGAAACATAGACACCTTTATTTTTTTCCAAGTAAGAAAAAAAAAAAATACATTGCCATTAAGAATTTTTGCTTTTAATAGCTACAGTATTTTTTACTGGGAGTTAACACAATATTAAGTGCTTGTCAGATCTATCAGGCACTGATAGTCTGATGGAATTTAGTAGCATATGTTGCACTAAGTGCCTCTTTTCTCCACTATGTCTTTTACCTGTCGGTCCTACTGCTGATATCAATAATAGCCAGGCAAAATCGATTAGGCAATCAGCATTTGTATATCATTGTTTTTTCTACACCTTGCTTGCAAAATTCTCTTTGGTAATCCATACTGACATGCGGACTCTAGGGACATTATCAAAGTGTCTCTGCCTTTCTGAATTGTTGACATTAAATGGCATTTTTCTTTCAAAAGTATTGTAGAAGTTGTACCCGTTTATTTCTTCTTGGGTAATGGGGACTGCAAGATATGAACTGTATACATAATATTTAACTGGACATCATTTTATAGTTTGAAGATTTCAGTCTTTGATTTTGAACTCATGTTGCATTAAGTCATGCCTGGTAGTCTTTCCTTTTGTAGATATTTCAAATTGTTAAGCCGTGGTTTAAACATCTCTCTATAAATTGTTAAAAGTGGCATGTTGAGAGTGGGAAGGCTTCCAAGAGAAAATAATAGAACCAAAAATGATCGACATATGCTTATTGCTAAATTGCTATATACTTGTCATTGTTGACAGCAGCAGATGATCTGATAAGAGCTGCTGGATCAAAAAATGCAAAGGTTTATTCATTGGAAACTCAATCCTACAATGCATTAAGCAGCATGTGAAGCACATTTCAATTATGCTATGGCTGTAAAGTGGAATGACGTACCAAAAAAGGTGTTCTACTCCTCTTGTCCGAATTGGAAACCTTTTTCTACTTAATTGTGTTTCTCTCGTTTAAGCATATTAAATACATGACACATTGGAGGTTATTCATGCTATTCTTATTGACTTCAATGGGAATGTCTACACAATAGTGACCCTGATCGGTACTATAGAGTTTAATAACATAATTGGGGGTTTTAATGCAATAGTGACCCTGACTGGCACAATCACTATCTAATGAATTACCCCCGTTGTCTTTAAGTATTCTTTATATGTTTTGTTATGTCTCCTATTTACTTTATTACTTTTAACATTACCCATGAGTAGTTCACCATCATTTTGTTTATTGCTTGGAGGTTTCTCTATAAAATTGGTTACTTTGAGCACTGCACTTTTCATTATTTCGATACTAAACCTTGCCTCCTGGAACCCTCTGTATCAGGAGATATTCACCACCACCATACCAGTGGGAAAGTGACCTGTGAGTTAGTGACGCATTAAAGGCAGGCTACACCCCTATTAAGAAAAAGTTCAAAGTTTTCATGTAAGTAATCACTCTGTTTATAATATCTCAAAAGGTCTAAGTATCCATAAAGCAAGCTGAATTATACCAAGCAAAGAATGATGATTTAGATGATGTACATTCATATATGATTTATTTACACTGTATCTTCCAGTCATCTATGGAAAGTACAGTTTTATGTTAAATTAAACAGATGCCTATGATACCTATAACTTCCTGCACCATAAACAATATTACTAAAGTAGTAGCAGCAGCAGCAGCATGGCAGATACAAGCTCCACTTTTTTTTAAAATGTTTAAAATGTAAGTATGCTTTTTCTTTAAAAACAAAAAGAGTACCTAAAATGTTTGCGGTGAAGGCTGCGTTTAACTGCTAAGTCACTGTCGTCAGTAAGGTCACGGTTTCAGTTTGGCCTACAGACAGGAAGAAGCTCAGTAATCATTTAATAAGAGGCCAACTGCTCTCATTTTTAATTACAAAAAAAAACCATATATTTCAAAATTGTGTTTTTTGGGTGTGAAGCCACTTGAATTCCACTACAGAAGAATTCCTGGCTCAGGCCAGGGAAATAACAATGCAAAGGATTGCTGCAATATGTCACAATCTCTGCTAGTTACAGATGTAGTAAGAATTATTGTTCTTGGTGTCACGATCACGTGCAGCAGCCACATCACACTGTAGCCGTGAGCAATCACTACACCAAAAACAGTTAGCGGCCCGGGAGAATTAACTCTGCAGGGGTCCATGCTTCTGAATGGGATCCTGGCAGCGTTAATCCTACCGGGCCAGCCACCAGTCTGGAAGAGCTGCACAGAGAGACTTTATGGTACTGTTAGAGGGATGTCTAATGCAGAACTGATGTCAATATGTTTGGACCTTTTTTGCTGTATGCTGACGTCACTGGGGGCGGGGAGAGATCGGGTCTCTGTCTGACTCAGCTTGGAGGGACGTGCATGAGCCTGTTATAGCCGCAGTGCATGAGTCTCCTCGAGCCTGATTGTGGGGGGGGTGGTGCCCTGTCTCTCCTCCCCTCAGTCCTATAGGCGAACCAGCACTGGTTTCATTGGGGGAGCGGCGGTAGCGTGGGATCCATGACCAATCATAGTGGGGTGCTCGGGGGAGCGTGCACGCGCTCGCGGTGGGGTTGTGCATACACATGGACGGGCGCACTCGCGGGAGCGTGCACGCGCCCTCAATGAAGTCATACGCACCTTTTTTGGCACCAAAATTGGAAATTAAAACAAATGGTTGGCACTATAATAGGGGGTCCCTCAGGTAGCACACCATACTCCTTGATAAAGCATGTTTGGTATGAAACGCGTAGGAGGATCCACACCTCCTTTTTAGTAATGCTGGTTGGGCAATACATTTTTTCATTTTTTATACCACCTGTTTCCCAATTTCTCTGGGCAGTGTACTGCTTTATGCATTTTTTGCATTTTCTCTACAGAGAGACAGCAGAAGTTTCTCTCTTTGTCCCCATTTAAATGTCCTGTCCAACCCTCTGATGACATAGATGAGCAAATATGGTTCTCTAGTATTCTCCCTCATGACATACATACCCATATTCGGGCATCATCATCAAGGGGCAGTTCAGACCCAACTGATACAAAAAAAGAATACTGCACATTTCCTGCACAATATTAAAATAAATTACTTTTTATTACAGAATTGGTGACTGGTAAATGAAACAAAAAAATAACACTGGCAGCAACAGTTTTCAAAGCAACTGTCATATAGATTTAAAAAGCCATCAGTATAAAGCAATTGTTAGACTTAAACAAAATTGTTTAAAACACATTAACAATGTAATTTAGATTAACTATTGTAAGTCTCCAAAATGTTAGAAATGCTATATATTTATTAAAAGACTAAATAAAACCATGGCAATGATGCCACCTCCAGTCTTAACCTCCGCCGTACCTCAAATGAGCACTTTCATGCCCCCTCATACAAAACATTCTATTCATTTGCGTTTCCCGAGTGATTTTTCCACCTGTATCTTAATTGGCAGTAATGTATGTACAATTGCAACTCCTGAGTTTGCTGATAAAAGCTGAACAATTCTGGGAAATTTCCAGTACAAGAAAAACTTCCCTATGCGTGGTATTCTAAAATATGGGATGCGTGAACTTCCAGTGTATACAGTATGTGCTGTGACTATACATGTACTATATACACGTTTATTTTTAATTATTATTATTATTATGTTAACTATCAATGTTATATTTTCTTTGTTTCTTTAATGTGGTTCTGAGATTTTAGGTGCTCATTTTCTTATATTTTACAGGGCTTTTTAGGTGTTTATATTTTGGGCATATGATCTGAGTGGTTTGAGTGAGCAAATGTGTTTACCATTTTGTAGAGGGCATTCCCTGTGCCTATAAACATTGCGTTTATCTTAAGTAGTCATACATTGGGCAAGCTGCTTGAAAATTCCGTATGTTTTTTGAGTAGACTGGCAGAGAGATAACTATGTTGTGTGCTTTGCGTAATTCTGTGGCTAAAATGTTTTAACAGCATTTGAAAATCGTTTCACTGCCTGCAAAATAAACTGCCGACAGTAAGATGTTACTCTACGAATCTGAATGCGAAAATTATTAGTTGGATCCAAATATATTTAAGTAATGTATGCAATAGTATTACAGCAGGGCCCCGCTTCTCAGCGCTTCGCTTCTCGGCGATCCGCTGATACGGCGGCACCGAGAAGGGGGCCGCCATGTTTGTTTGTAAATCGTGCATGCGCAGAACGGGCGGGTGCGCCCGGCGCGCATGCACAGACCGCAGGTTGCGCGCGCATACCATAGGTTGCGTGCGCATACCATAGGTTGCACATGCGCAGAATGGCAAAAATGCCGGTTTGCGCATGCGCAGAAGTGAAAATCGCCGGATCCGCTTTCCGGCGATTTTCACTATACAGCGGGCCTCTGGAACGGAACCCGCTGTATACACGGGGCCCTGCTTTACTTTTGTTTTAACTAGTTTATGGTCTGAGATATTGAAACATGTTGTGGCAGGTGTTCAAAAGTAAAGAGATGATTTCTAAATGCATCTCATATTAATGCGCAGTAAAATGACACTACTGTAAATTAAATATAAATGCTTCTGCCTTCAATAAGTATTGAAAAATGAAATTATATCTAAGGTTTGCAAGCTGTTCTTGATTTTATCTTTAATCAAGATGCAAGCCAAGGAAACTTTACTTTAATATGTGAAAAGGTTTCTTTCAAAAGCACACCAATGAATTGCTTGTTGGTTATTAAATCAGGTAAAGCATGAAAACATTGTCACACAATAATTTCATTTTGAATGGGCATTCATCTTTTAGATGATCATATAGTACTGTTCATTTAGTTAAAATGGGTCGAAAAGCACTGAGCCTTTGTATTTAATAAGGTAACACTACACTAATCCTTCTACAAGATCTGAAACCTCCATAATGAAATTGCCATGGTGAAAATAATAAAGTGACGTCTGCCTATTGTATATGTCACTAGCATAGTAAATATAGTGATTAAACAAATAAAGTATGAATAAATGACATTTGAGTACATGATGGTTAAATCAAGGGTCTATTCTTTTATGATTCATTGAAGCAAAAGGCCTGCAGATTTACTAGTATAAATATCCCATTGCCTTTTATGTAAAAGTTATTGTCCCTAAATATTTCACTGAAGCAGCAGCATCAGGTAAATTAAAAAAATGTAAAGTTTGGTTGCATATGGTTACGGTAATGGGGCCTTAACCTCTGTCTAAAACAGAAAGCCTGTATTGGTCTGAAGAATCCAGCAGGGAGCTGGTTAATTGCAGCTAGAGACAATTAACGAGTCTCCACCTGGCTCATCAGACATACAGTATAGAAAAACCTCATGCTTGAATTGCAGCAGATCTCTTGAGCACAGAGAGACTGTGTTGCCAGGAGGAGAGTCAGAGAAACGGTGTCTTGAGCACGGGTGGAATGTGTTTCCCGCAAGACTCCAGGAACCAGACCTCTATTCCAAGGCACAGCAGACCCTGGAACCCACCAGAGGATGGCTCCTCAAAGGACACCAACCCAGACCCAGAGACTGACATTAAGGGCGCCCTGCTTACAGGTACCTCTTTGAACTTTGTGGTCATAGTTGGAAAAAGGCCTATTCTCCCAGCCCTGCAGAGAAGGATTGGGGAAGTGATTTAGCCCTTACAAAGGGATAGGATGTTTATTTATTTGTGTGCTTCCTTAAAATATATTGCTTAAAGCTACGGACTGAATCAAAGCCATGGTTTATTTTTCCCAAATCTGTCTCCCTGGTGGTTCCTTTGCCATGTCTCGTACAGTTCCATATACATTTTTGGTTCTTTCCCGTATCACTGTACTAAAAACTTTTTTTTTCTTTAAACATAAAGTCCATATGACCTCCAAAATGTTTTCCACAATCCCTTAAAATATGCGATTTAGGTAGTTTTTTTGCCTAAATAGCCATTCCCATGTAGAAGTGATTATCGTGACTTAGAGGACATCAAGTTTCTAAAGGGGATATGGAGGAACATATCCACAGAAAACAAGAATGAAGAAACATTTGTACAACATTTTTAATATTTAACACAAATTCCATAGTTCAAGATATAAACACACCAGGCCCCATGTGTTTATTTTTTGTGTTTAGAACTGGTGCTTTCACCACATTATGTGTAAATTCCTCATGTTAACATAAAGGGCCATATTTACTAAGAAGTGTTCTGCCATAAGGCACCTTCCTGTCATGGAAGACACAGAGCCAGAAGATGTCTCAGGGCAGACGATTGCTAAGTAAATATGAGCCAAAATGTTAATTATATGATAATACAGTACAAACTAAGTGAGGAATTGTATTCACATATCAATATGTTAGAAATATAGAATGATGGTGCTGTTCATGTTCTCATAGCTTATTTTGGGGGAAAAAGTTAATGTTATTGTAAAGTTTGTTTAATACGAAATGTAAAGTTCATCATTAAAAATGGCGTCACCACAATTACCATTCTCACTTTAAACTTCCCCTCCGTCTTTCAATCAGAGAGATTATTCTAATGCCACATCACTAACTGGTTTAGAGTTATCACTCTTCTCATGATACATGCTTTTAAGATCCAAGCCAACTTCCATACGGCCACAATTCTACAAAGTTTTCGTGTCATGCCAAGGCAGTTTTTTTTAATATAATTGGAAGAAAAACTGCCATTCTAAGCAAAACCTGTAGCCATTTCTGCTACTTGATGTTATCTTTCACCAGACTCTGTTGAATAAAGCATTTTTCCTGTGATGTTTCTTAACAAAATATTGTGCAGACAAATCAAATGCTGTTTTCCTTTTTGCTGCCATTGTTTGCCTATGCACTATTTAGGGCAAAGTTCAAGTTTTTATTCATCGTTAATGTCTTCAGCCCTGTCACACTGTAACAGTCTTCATTCCCTTCAATCCTAGACATTGACTATTGTTATTGTTTCTCAAAATTCTGCAGTATTGGTCACGGTGCTATTTTGTTGCAAAACATTGCAGCTCGATGTAGCCATGAAAGAGTTAGAAAAAAAAAAGGGAAAAAAAGGAAATGTAAAAGTACATTATTCTAAATACTATTTCCCTGTGGGATGTATAATGGATGTCCTATTTTATGCAACACAACTGTCTAAAGACTATGCCTTAACAGTATGGGACCGTTTGTGTTTTTCCATTGATGTCAACAATAAAATACAAGCCATTAAATTAATAACAAGAAAACTTGAGAATCAATAGCAGACTTTTATTTGAACTTCTGCATCATATTCTCTGACAGTATAATTTCCAAAATGAATGATTGGTTTAATCCCACTCTAGTAAATTTCTCTTTTGCTCTCACTGACAACCTTAACTCCTCCCACACATTTTTCAGTTGATACACAAATTGTTAGCTTTATCTTTCACCTGCCTGTTGTTTCACCACTTGTTATTCTGACTGTAAATACGTAAAATAATGCTGTCTAGATGTCACATTTAACATAGTTAACTCGATTTTTCCCTGCGCAGATGTACACCCTTTCACAGACGTACGTGGTTTTATCTTAAGATACAAATCTCATCTTAAAACAAGTCCTTCCATTAGACTTCACATTGCTAAAAATGAACTCCTAAAATTTCATATTTACAGATCCTACACTTACTTCCCTCTATCTCAGGGGTGTGCAAACTTTTCCCCGTGCGCACCCCTGCCTGCTCTCCTCGACACCTCGCGCCCCCCCCCCTCTCGACCCCAGTGTCAAATAACATGTGGGGTCATGCGACGTTGCCATGGTAACATGATGTCACGTGACCCCGTGGCGTAATTTGACGCCGGGTTACCAGGACAACGCGTCGCTGGAAGGGAAGGAAAGTGTATTATAGAGGCCTTGTGCGGTCCCCCGGAATTTAATGTAAATGCCTGGAGGGAGAGCGCGGGACCTCTATAACTTCTGCCCCCCCAAAAATCTTGCGCAAACTTTTTGCCCTGTGCCCCCCCCCCCGCCTGCTCTCCCCCACTGCTCTCCCCCACTGCTCGTGCCCCCCTCACCTTATATCAAGCGTCAAATGACACAGGGGGGTCATGTGACATCAAGTCACGTGACCTGTTGCGTCATTTGATGCCGCATTGCCATGGCAACGCATCACCTGAAGACTGCTGAGTCAAGGTAAGTGAGTTACAGAGGCCTCGTGCAGCCCGCTGGCATTTAATTTAAATGCCTTGGGGAATAGCAAGCCCTCTGTAACCGCTGCGTCCCCCCCAAAAAAAATCTCATGCCCCCACAGTTTGTGCACCTCTGCTCTAGGTCACCCACCAAAAATAAACAACACGGAACATAGTTGGATTTGCACAGTTGTGGTGTCTGAAGCAGTTGGAGATACAATTACATGTCCAATGTCACATGGAGCAAGTGTAAGTTACATAGTTACATAGTTACATAGTTATACAGTTGTATAGTTACATAGCTACAGTACATAGTAGATGAGGTTGAAAAAATACATATTATATCCATTAAGTTCAATACGTGTTAAATTTAGATGACAGATACTTACCCTTTATTTGTATTTACAGTATTTTGATCAAGAGGAAGACAAACAAACCCCCCAGTGTTATACTGTATCATCCAATGATGTCTGATAAAGGGAAAAATTAATTCCTTCCTGACTCAAATAATGGCAATTACATTTCTCCATGGATAAACATCCTACTCATGTTAATTTGGTACAGTATATCCCTGTATACTTTTCCTTTCTAAAAAGATGTTCAACCTCTTTTGGAGATATCTTTTGGATCTGCCATGAATTCCACATTTTAGCTGCCCTTACTGTGAAGATCCATTTACTTTGTTGCTGGTTAAGTCTACTTCCCTCCAACCTTCAGGGATGACCCTGTGTCGTTTGTACTGCTCTTGGGATGAACTGACTGAGACTAGAATCATATATATATGTGTTCAAGACCAACCATTTTACCAATATGCCCAACTTATTTAAAATAAAAAAAAAACTATTTAAGTGCTCCTAATGCACTAGAATATTAGAATATTGCTATATTACTGTTCTTTGTTTGTCATATACACTTACATAGTTACACTAGACATTGATATGTAATCCCTTTAAAACTGTTTGTCTTCCATTCCATTATTTGTCTTCGGGCTGTGTAACCTATTTATACTGTATGATGTATTTTACATTACATTGCAAAATCCTTAGTACACTGTTATCAAACCGCTTTCTGTGATGCAATACGTGACTTCCATGGTTTATTGTAAAATAATCTTAAGAAGTTTTTATCAGCAAGCAGCTTAACATATTTGTAAATTGAGGTTGAATGCAATGATTTAAAGCCCACATTTACTTTGTGCAGAGAAAATGCCTGCAAAATGTGAAACAATGCGCTGGAGCTTTGGAATGTGCCAGATTTTTACATACTGTATGTACATGATCCGAATATTGATTTTTTAAGCATCAGTACACAGAGATGACGTTGTAACTTACTAATTGTGATGATGTGGCCATATTTGAAGTTTTGTGTGCACCAAAAATGACATATATATTGAAAAATTAAAGGGGCCCAGAGTCAAAGATCAGCACTTGGGGAGGCTAAATAAATACATTTTTTGGTGGGATTGCTGCATTAATGCACTAATCAATCTGGTGCTTTTTATTGCACTAGTTTTGCAGGCAGAAGATAACCACTTTCATTCTGCTAAAAGCATCCATCTTGTTAAAAGACTCATTTTTTTGTCTTGTGTATAAATTATAATGAAATAATATCCTAAACTCAAATCTCAAATCAATCAAGCTTCCCTGCAACAGTTTCAAATTTGAAAAATTTGATAGCTGAATTTTGCACTTTATGTAGATCTGTTTACTCTGGGGTATATTCCAAATTTAAATTGCCTGAGATTTGTGATTCAGATAAAAGGGGAAAAAAAGTGAAACAAAGGCACAAAATCACATACAATTATAAATCACGTGTGCACCCTTTACTCCCTCCCGAACTATTACAGCTTTTTATCAGTCCTTCCTAAATTACAGACAAAGGGAAGGTAAAAGAAGGCAAATAGTTTGATACATTGAGGGTCATTTTGAAGGTCTCCCAGCTTCAAAATTGGGCCAAAAATTGTAACACATTTATCAAGGAAAACCATTCCCATTTCTTCTTTGATAAATTTGGTACAGTATTTTTGTCCAATTTTTGCAGCAAGGAGACTTTAATAGATAACCCCATTGAGTCCAAGAAATGTCTGTTGCAAGGGCAATTGAGCTACATACAGTTCATAGTGCGCACTGTTTATGTTAAATATAAGGCTCCTTTACCATAATCTCCCAACAGCAACAAACGGCACAAAATTAAGCACAATACTGTATGTATCTTATTGAAAGCACTGGCATTTTTTTCTGTAGTAAAACTGGTGCAGTTTGACACTGGTTTCACCTCAGTTTTGCAGCAGTGAAATTGCTTCAGATGTTACATCAGTGGCATTTTTTTCAATAGCTTTATAAGGAATCTTATAAATTATAGAGGGCTTTCCAACATATTGAATAAAGCAAATACAGAAGGTACCTCGGCCTGAAGAGGGGTTAAATCTTTCTCTGATAAAACTGATTCCTTAAAATTGTTTCACAATAAACCACAATAGCCATTTTCCTGTCAAATTATCAAGGGGAAGTAGTTTAATAAAGGAAGAAGTGTTAGTCTTTCAGTCTTTCATTCCAAAGAAATAATACTGTCAGAAGATTCAGTGCGGATGTTTGGATTGAGGTTTGTGCTTTATAGCATTTTTTTTTTTGTTGCTTTTGAAGTGCTTTTTTACAATAATAAAATTCTTCCAGAAACCTGCTCCGGCTATGCAGTGTTTATTTCACTAGACATTCTAACATGATTTATCATCAAGTTACAGTACTTCAGCTTACTCCATGTTTTAGTTAAAGTCTGTTTGTACATTTATTTTCTTGGTTATATAGAATCTTCACCCTCTTATGTAAGTTGATATGTCAGGGATGATGATGCCCTTCCTATATAGAATGGTCCAACTTATCTCAAAGGCTGTAGGTCAGGAGTTGCCAACTCCAGTCCTCAAGGGCCAACAGCAAGTCAGGTTTTCAGGACATTCCTGCTTTAGCACATGTGGCTCAGTTGTTGACTAAGCCACTGATTGAGCCACCTGTGCTGAAGCAGAGATATCCTGAAAACCCAACCTGTTGGTGGTCCTCAAGGACTGGTGTTGGCTACTCCTGATGTAGGTGATCTTGGTCAAATTACCTTGATATAAATGGTTATATTACATATAAGTCATGTACACACAATGGGTTATACTGTACACTCTTGATATCGCTTATATTTAGATTTATATGCTTGACAGTTGTTGGGACAGTCAATAATAGTCTAATGTAAAGTGTGTGTGTGTGTGTGTGTATATACATACTATATGGTGAAATGTAAGGTTATTCCAGCAAAGCACCATGGAGAATCTTAGCTTGCAATGCAACACTAACATTATTATTATTATTATTATTATTATTATTTTGTAATGGAAAAAAGGACTTTTGCTGTTTTTAAAAAAAAAATCACTTGAGTAGTATTAAATAATACATACTGCATTTTTTAAATAGTTTTTTTTCAACTCTTAAAGCTGCAGTTCAAGCTGCCGTTTTTAAAAAAATATATATTTTTTTCCCATTTAATATGTGCATCAATACAGTCTGCACACTGACAAGTGATTAGCTAAGCTGCAGATCGATCAGTTCTCCTGTAAACGATCGCTTGCTCCGGTTATTTAATTCAGTTCTTGCACAGCATTTTGGGCAATGTAGTCTTGGAATATGATTGACTGGGCAGTTACTAGATTCAATTGCTGCACTGCTAGAGAGAGGGCGGGGGTCAAGAGCCAGAGCCTATCAGAAGTGGAAGGGGACTGTCACTTTAGAAATGCTTCCTACATTAGAAACATTAAAAATGTCTTTAAAACATTGTTTTTTAAATGCTACAAGTATTTTCTCTTAGTACAGAACTGCTTTAATCCCTTTTTTGATTGAGTTTTATGAGTTTTGGCTGCTTAGCAACCATTTAGAAAGTCATATCCACTCTGCCTTTTAAAATAGGCTCTGACACAGACCTTTTTGAGCTCTGCCCTTTCACAATAAAGTATCACAAACAGTTGAAGTCTGTTGCAGTGTTCTCAGCAACAAACTGTCTAATGCGGAGAAGAAAGCTGTACCAATAATGTGTTACATATAGTAATATAATTTTAGATTGCAGCTGTAGCATTTCACAGACTGCAGTACAGAGTCAGAAGGCTGCCATTTTGATAGCCATGGGAGGATGATATTCGCCGATCGATCATAGGTTTAGGCAATTATTTCTCATTAAAGCTACGCACATGCTTCATAAAGCGAAACAAAAAAACCCATCAAACAAAAAAAGGTGTAGCCAGCACTGCTGATTTAAAAAACCCATATTAAAAATTTTAACAATGAAAATAACCTGCTTCAAAAATGTATCTCTACATGTCCAATTATGTGCTATGCTTCCTACACTTTTCTTCCTGCCTCATCACTTCCTCTCACTGCCACCTACAGGACGCCCCCCGTGCTGCTCCCTCTCTTTGGAATTCCCTACCATGCACCATCAGACTCTCCCCCAGCTTTCAGACATATAAAAACTCCCAGAACTCTCACCTTTACAAGGAAGCCAATCTGGCATACCCATGATATTCTCCCCCTTCCCCCTAACCCGATTGGGATCAGCTGTGCGACTGGACTAATCTCCACACTATATAACACCCACTTCCCCCCCCCCCAATATTAATGGGATCAGACGTTGGGCTTGACCATTCTCCCATCTGAGTCAAACTCCAACCCACTCCCTCTAGACTGTAAGCTCTCATGAGCAGGGTCCTCATTACCTCTCTGTACCTCTCTGTCCTTATTTGCATGTAACTCTGTTTATGTAATTATCAAATCTCTGTACCGCACAGAAGAATACGTTGGCATTTTACAAGTAAACAATAATAATAATACTCAAAGAAATAGGTGCCCTTGTTTTTTGAGTTTCATAAGTGTGCAACAAAGCTGGTTTCAGCAAAATAAAAATACTTCTTTGAAGAAATAAAGCCTAACCCCTTCATTGCTGGAGGCAACCCTGTAAGCATCGCTTTGCAATGTAATCCCCTCTGGCAGCGAATGGGTCTTCTTGACATATTGAAGGAAAATAGTTATGTACAGGCAGACTGTGTACCATATTATACAAGCATAGCCTTTGTGCCTGAATGAAAACTAGTCTAGCCAGTAGATTGAGTATTGACTGCTGGGCAAAGCATCATCAATGTAAAACAGACCACTGATCTATGCAATAAAAAAAGAAACTGAAATAAAAGCCTTAATGTCTTGTTGATATATCCTTTGCAACATCTTAGAGAAGCTACAAAGTCCCTAAGCCACCTTCTGCCTGATTAAAGCCCAGGGGACATTCTAATATTAATACACACTTTACTTCACTTGTACTAAAGAAATTAGAAACGAAACATGTGAACACTATTTAGAACAGGGGTAGCTAACTCCAGCCCTCAAAAGCTACCAACAGGTCAGGTTTTCAGGATATCCCTGCACAGCACAGGTGGCTCAGTCAAAGAGCAGGGATATCCTGAATATCTGACCTGTTAGTAGCTCTTGAGTACTGGAGTTGGCTACCCCTGATTTAGATAAACAAGGTAATCGTTGGGTCATTTAATTTAATTTTGAATATCTTGTTACCAACGAACTACAATACATTATGAACATCCAGATGTTCATATAATTTTGGTTAACAAGCCTTGTCTTCTGTGTAGCACTCAGAGAGAGATTTTTCTTTCCTTATATACCAGTTTAAAAAAGTAATGCTTTCCATTATCAAACAGATCTGAGCTTTGACAAACTGCATTTGCATATCGATAGAGAATGATAAAGGAATATTTAGTGCAAAATGTTTCATAAATTTGCTGTTGGGAGCACTTTAATGCTAAGTTTCTAAATAATTTCTCTAACTTCCAGGAAGAAAGCTGTGCATTAAGGTGGATATTTATGATGCTGTCTGAAGATTGGTATCTCTTTGTTTCACTGTCTGCATTATATAAGAATGGTTGAGAACCAATCCCTATTTGCTTCAATAAATTATCTGCACAGCTGAGATACTGTAGCCAGGTAGCTTTTTAACACAAGTACCCAGCAGTTATTCTCTAACCTAGAGAGACTTTACCTCCAGACCAATCGTGGTTCTCCTGATTGGCCAATTAATTTTATGCATATGCTAATCCTTTTCTGCAATGTGTGACAGCGTTGAGATGCACATTACTGGTCTCAAGACACTTTCAAACATGTACTTGGAAAATAGGGTAGACAGCACATAGAACAAGGTAATTGCTGGATTTAGCACTTTACTGACCCTTCTTGAAGCATTGCCCTGTAAATCATAAAATTGTCCACCACTCTGTCACTATTTAATGAATATGACATGCATGCTTGTGCATCTAAATTAGACTTTACTAAGCAACTAGACCATATGACAAGTACAGGAGAAATAAGGAAATCAGTAGTTTGATTACAAAGAGGCATATCTACCCTGTGACCCAGAGTGCATACAACATATTGAAATTTGAAGTATTGAAATATAATACCAAGTATTTAGAGACAACGTGTCTTCCATTGCTCTTAACAGGCAAGTCCACCATGGGACCAAAGTTAACTGAGGACAGTGACATGCTCAGTAGGTTTAAATGTTGCTGATTGACACTATTAAGATACATAATTATTATATCATTTTTCAAACATTAAACATTTCTGCTTTGGTGACTAGATTATCCTCAAATGAACAAGTATCTTGTTATTTTTATATTGTTCTTTGCTGGTAAAATAATTGTGATGCTTTCATTTAGTCCAACAAATAAATATAATGGACAGATATGAATAAATCTAGTGGTTCCGAAGGATAATAAAAACAAATTCATGTTTCACATGATGCAAATTATCAATATTGCTACTTTTAGGATGCCATTCAAGGCATGGGAGTTTTCCTGCCATAGGACCGAATCAGCAGCATCATACCTGAATGAATTGTCCTGGTTGGTTGTCACAATGTCTTTTAGGAGACCAACATTAGGATTCTTCATGGATGAAATTATAGTTCACAGAGCTTTCAAACTCTCATAGGTTTTTTTCTTGCACAGTTGGAGAAGAAACCTGTGACGTTTCGAAGGCTCTGTATATTATAATTTTATGTACGCATAACTAGAATGTTGATCTCCTAAAACACGTCACAAACAACAAGTTTACTGATAGTTTAACTCTTATTTTTTACCTGCTAAGTAGGACTTGCCCTTTAAAGGGTTGCTAAGTTATACCTATATGTAGGTGTTTACAAATGTGAAGGAAATAAAGGAAACTACCTCGAACATCTGAATAGCCTAATGGAAATCCCAGCAGGGTTCCCAATAACCTGCAGTGAGCAGTTTGAGTGCTTACTTTTTATATTTATCTTGGCATTCAAAGGATGGTGCCTTGTCAGCAGACATCGTGGCTGCATTTCCCCTTAAGTGCCCTTTCATAGACAACACCACATTCCGTGACTAATATATGCACACCCATAAATATAATGGGGATTATTCTCTAAGTAAAAGACATGTAGTTGGATGTAAATTTGCCAATTTACAGCTGAACTATACATGGACTACACCTTTGGCTCAAATGTATGGAACAGTTTTATAAGATTTTGTGGAACTACTGACACCCCACATGTAGCACCAAATATTTTTGGGAAGTCAGCAGCATTTATTTGACACAAGGTTTTGGAAGATTAGTAAGGGGCCCTCTACAAGTAATTTGCATTAGGGGCCACCACGCCAAGCTCCAAGGAACACCTGAACTTTAAATCGTTTTAAATTCTAACATGATTTATTCTGCACAGTTATTCTTGGCAGAAATAATTGGAGTCTAACCATCAAAAGATGACAGTGATAACTTAATACATATGGTCACAAAATACTTAACTCTGACATATCTGGAGTGAACTGGGTGGTAGTGACAAAACAGACAAACAATTACATTACAACACTGCAAATAATTAATTTGTTTTAATACTTCTAAAGGTTTTTTTTCTATCTTTACCCACTTTACATAATGTCAGTCAATTTTATACGATACCATAGCTATTTAATACACACAATGCCTGTTCCGTACTATCTGTACCATACGGATTTGTCCCACAGCTTCCAAGGTCCCCTCTCTTTGTGCAGCCCCTTTAATTCTATCTAAATCAGTCCAATCCACTAGACACACTCTTTTTGCCTCTTACTTGTCCACACCATACAAGAAATTATAGTAGTTTCCACCCGGAGGTTGAATCAATATCCCTTTTCAATCTACTACTCATTGATCCTTATCCAGATTACTTCCCTCATCTCCAGTGTTTTGCCCACTCTCCAACCTCATTAACACCACATCATATTTCATAGTTTGTGGGTTTTAAAATCAAACAAGCAGTTGATCTGGTAATGAACAGTGGTCTGGGGGAAGCTACGTACTCTTGAGCAGTAGCATGCCACAGAGTGACCTCGGAACAGTAATGTAGCAGACAACTGTTTTTGTCCTTTTTATGATTGTTGTATCTACAGTATGATCATTTCATTTCTGAATTCTCTTGTCCTTGCTTTCGTGGTTTTTATAAGAACATTTCCAAGATTCTGTTTTTACTATAGTGTTTGTTCAACATACAGTACAAACTCTTTGCACACTCTCTCTAGGTGACCTTATCACATCTCTTGGGTTCAAATATCACCTCTATGCTGATGACATACAAATATACTTTTCAACCCCTGACCTTACACTGCTGTACAGACCAAAGTTTCTGAATGTCTCTCCACTATATCATCCTGGATGGTACTCCGCCGACTTAAACTTAACATGGCAAAAACGGAGCTCCTCATATTTCTTTCCAAACCTGGCCCTACTACCTCCTTCCACATTACTGTTGGAAGCACTATCATACAACTAGTATCACAAGCATGCTGCCTAGGGTCACACTCTACTCCTCTGTCACATTCTCCCCTCACATTCAAAAGGTAGCTAAAACCGGTAGTTTTTTCCTACATGATATTACAAAGATATGCCCTTTCCTCTATTGCTCCACTGCTAAAACTCTGACTCAGGCCCTCATTCTCTCACGTCTCGACTACTGTAACCTCCTGCTGTTTGGCCTTCCTGCCTCTCATCTGTCTCCCCTACAATCTATCCTAAACGCTACTGCCGCTCTACTCTTTCCTAAATCTGTCTCAGCGTGTCCCCTGCTGAAATCCATCTCCTGGCTTCCTATCAAATCCCGGATCACACACTCAATTCTCCTCCTCACTTTTAAAGCTTTATACTCTTCTGCCCCTCTTTACATCTCAGCCCTAATTTCTCGTTGTACTCCATCCCGACTCTTGCGTTCTCAAGGATGTCTTCTCTCTACCCATTTTGTGTTTAAAGTCCTTTCCCGCCTTAAACCCTTGTCACTGACTGCCCCACACCTCTGGAATGCATTTCCCCTCAATATCCAACTAGCACCTTCTCTATCCACCATTAAGACCCACCTTAAAACACACCTCCTTGTCAAACCATATGAGTAGCTCTGTGGCTGATACTTTACACATACATCGACCTTGACCCCTGGCAGACGCACTTACCAGAACACATTCCTACTGTCTCTGTACATTATTCCTACTTACCAATTATATTGTGAGTTCTTCGGAGCAGGGACTCCTTTTCCTAAGTGTCACTTTTATGACTGAAGCACTTCTTCCTGTTATGTGATATTTGTATTATTTGTTATTTATATGATTGTCACGTGCATTACTGCTGTGAATCACTATGTACATTAATGGCACTATATAAATAAAGATATACGTACATACATACAAACATACATACATACATACATACATACATACATACATACATACATACAAGAGAAAGCAAATTGTTCTATATGTCAGAATGTTTTAAATGTCCTTACGTCTAAAGTGTATACTAATGTAAATGAGGAAGACCGAATGTAATCTTACATTTGATCATTTGTCAAATGCTAAATAATTTCCACACCAGTCATTTGTAGTGATGGATAACATCACTTACATCAAAGGATGCGATAGTAACCATTTATTGAATATAAATAGTCGTGTGGATGTTGAAAAGAATGCATATTAAATAATGTAAATAGTAATTAGTTTACTTTAGGATGCAAATAACTTCTTCCTTCTGCATCTAATTGTCAGAGAGCACTAGAGGGACTAAATAGGTGAGAGGTCGCTTAGCATAGTATATACTAATTATAATTTTATATGAAAAGGGCTCTCACTGGGTGTATTAGGAGCATTTAACAAGGTTATAATTTGAATTAACAAATATTTGAATTAAGGATGCGCAATCCAGTACTCCAGTATTGCAAATGAGTATGGTACTAAGGACAACAAATGTATATGCAAATTAACCTCATCAACATGTGACTACTGCTCATTGTATGCTAATTGGACTAAAACATATGACTGGGGGATATGCCAATACCATTGCATTCAGGATGTGGATAGACACTGCTTTTATCAAGCAGAGTTCATGATTCTTAATGGTATTATACATTTTTTTCAGAACTAAAGTAAAATGCTAATAAAATAACAAGTAAACTCCTATTTTCTGTTAGTGGCAACTACATGTTGTACTACAGACTTCCAAATACTGTAATCTCAATTGTACAGCACACTTGTGATCGCAAAAATAGTCATGTATAATCACTCCATGGCTAAGGCCCCAGTGAGCGCATGCACGCGCGTGTCAGAGCGCCTGGTGGCACGTGCATCTGTTTTAACCATGATCAGTAGTCTAGGGGATGCAATGGGACGCGGTTATGACATAACATCCTCAGCACAGCACTCTCATTGGTTTAATAGTACTTCCCTCTCATTGGTTAAAACTATCTGCACTATCATTGGTTAACAGTCAACCATGTGACGCCATCACCGCACTTAGGGCCTCATTCAGAAAGCCTCGATAAGGCCCTTATCGAGCACTTATCGACCAAAATGGCTACTCGTATTCAGAAAGCCTCGTTAAGTGCTCGATAATGGCCTGTATCGACGCAAAATTTTATCACCAACAGAAATTCGACAATTGAGCGGCGATCAGCCGCTTATCGACTATTTTCTGAAGGATCATAAACTCGCGCGATTCAGAGACCCGCGAGTCGGCTGTCGCGGCCTATCGCAGCCCATCGCAGCCCTAAAAGGCGTTCTTCTCCCCAAATCCAAGTCACCTCAAACTTTAGGTAAATTGGTGGGGAGATAGCATCGATGAGCTGCGATGTGCCGGGACTTAGAAAAAATCTGCCTTGTATTGATGCCGGGGTCTCCGGGCTGATAGCCATTAATAGCAGCTCCGGCCCCCTCCGCCATGCATCCGATGCAGGAAAAATGCATGTACAGCAACTTCATTACCTTAGCGGCTAACCGCTAAGGCAATGAAGGGGTTAAACACCTGTGCCAGGCTTACTGTAAAGACATACAATACAATACAATACTGTGGCTAGCGAGGATGGGTGAAGGGGGAATTTGGCCCTTAGTGGCTGTTTAGGCCTTGCGGGTGGGTTGCGGGGGGACTTAACCCCTTCATTACCTTAGCGGTTAATACCGCTAAGGTAATAAAGGGGTTACCCAAACCGCTAACCCCCCCCGCAAGGTCTAAACACCCATCCTTAGGGCTAATACCCCCTTCACCCATCCGTGAGGCCTAAGCCCTCATCCCGGACTGACTATACCCACCCTGTACCCATTGAGTAGTATAGTGGTACATCATACCCATATAATAATAATATGGGCAGGATAAGCCTCTATAGCACTCAATGGGCACCCTAATGACAATACATTAATACACAAGACACACAATAATAAAAACTAAACTCCAAAAAAACACACTTCACTAAATAAAAACAGTAGCCAGCTAATCCAATCAATACAAGCAGTAACAATATCAACAATTAATTAATTAAACCATTACCCAATCAAACCAATTAATTCCTAAACCAACTCAAAATGAATAGTAACACTAACCAATCCAAAAAATGAATTACTCCAACATTAATGAATTTAAACAGTAAAATAGAAAGAAATTCTAACAATATCTTAACTAACCATAAAACACATTAGCTAACATAATATAACATTAAGTACAAACGAACACCAATCGCAAACATTTTATTACATTAAGCATGAATAAACAAACAATGACATCCACATAATAAATGAAAGGAAAAAAAGCAACAGCAATACCAAGCAAGAAATGCCCCCCAAATATTGGCATAATAATGTATTCATCTGTACCCTAAAGAGGTACCGACTAATATATTATCAGTCAATGTGCCTTCCCCCAAAAAATCAAAAAACACATCCAAAGAATAAACCTGTAAAAAGAGACATTTACAAACGTTGAATATATTACTTACCATTAGAAGTGGTGGCCCTCCGACTCCCGGGGTAACAGGAAGCTCACGTACCTTGAAGCCCTCCAACAGCATCCGATGCCATCCGCCATGAAGATCCGGATCAGGTACCCCAATCTTCTTTTTCTTTCTTTAATCACCTTCTTCTATCTTCATCTGTAACCATTTCTTGATCTTCTTTATCTTCTTTATTCATCTGTCAATCCAAAATACCCCATGTTAAATCCAAACCGATGTTGTCTCATTGGCTTCTTGGGCTCAAATGAGGCGTCACGGCCTTAAATAGGGCTTGTGATGTCACATTTACCCTCAAAATGGTTAACAGCCACCTGATTGGCTGTTAAAACCATGTTCCGACTTTAATTTTTTTTTTGACATGACGTCACTTAAAGGGAATGATGCCAGCCAATCAGAATGGCTATGTTTCATTTGCCTTTAAGATGACGTCACGAAGCCGGCGTCACATGGTATTTCAGCCAATCAGATCGTGGGAACCAATTCCACACTGTGATTGGCTGAAATACCTTGTGACACAGCGGCCATCTTGGATTTAGTGACGTCATGTTAAAGGGAATGATGCCAGCCAATCAGAATGGCTGTGCTTAATTTGCCTTTAAGATGACGTCACTAAATCCAAGATGGCCGGTGTCACAAGGTATTTCAGCCAATCAGAGTGTGGAATTGGTTCCCACGATCTGATTGGCTGAAATACCATGTGACGCCGGCTTCGTGACGTCACCTATTGGCAAATGAAGCACAGCCATTCTGATTGGCTGGCATCATTCCCTTTAAGTGACGACAGGTCAAAAAAAATTAAAGTCGGAACATGGTTTTAACAGCCAATCAGGTGGCTATTAACCATTTTGAGGCTAAATGTGACGTCACAAGCCCTATTTAAGGCCGTGACGCCTCATTTGAGCCCAAGAAGCGACGAGACAACATCGGTTGGGATTTAACATGGGGTATTTTGGATTGATAGATGAAGAAAGAAGATAAAGAAGATCAAGAAATGGTTACAGATGAAGATAGAAGAAGGTGATTAAAGAAAGAAAAAAGAAGATTGGGGTACCAGATCCGGATCTTCATGGCGGATAGCATTGGATGCTGTTGGAGGGCTTCAAGGTACATGAGCTTCCTGTTACCCCGGGAGTCGGAGGGCCACCGCTTCTAATGGTAAGTAATATATTCAATATTTATAAATGTCTCTTTTTACAGGTTTATTCTTTGGATGTGTTTTTTTATTTTTTTGGGGAAGGCACATTGACTGATAATATATTAATCTGTACCTCTTTAGGGTACAGATTAATACATTATTATGCCAATATTTGGGGGGCATTTCTCGCTTGGTATTGCTGTTGCTTTTTTTCATTTAATTTATTATGTGGATGTCATTGTTTGTTTGTTCATGCTTAATGTAATAAAAGGTTTGTGATTGGTGTTCGTTTGTACTTAATGTTATATTATGTTAGCTAATGTGTTTTATGGTTAGTTCAGATATTGTTAGAATTTCTTTCTTTCTATTTTACTGTTTAAATTCATTAATGTTGGAGTAATTCATTGTTTGGATTGGTTAGTGTTACTATTCATTTTGAGTTGGTTAAGGAATTAATTGGTTTGATTGGGTAATGGTTTAATTAATTCATTGTTGATGTTGTTACTGCTTGTATTGATTGGATTAGTTGGCTACTGTTTTTATTTAGTGAAGTGTGTTTTTTTGGAGTTTAGTTAGGTTTTATTATTGTGTGTCTTGTGTATTAATGTATTGTAATTAGGGTGCCCATTGAGTGCTATAGAGGCTTATCATGCCCATATTATTATTATATGGGTATGATGTACCACTATACTACTCAATGGGATAGGGTGGGTATAGTCAGTCAGGGGTGGGTGCTTAGGCATCCCGGGTTTGTATCGGGTCAGGGTGGGTTAACCCCTTAATGACTATAGCGGTTAGTAACCGCTAAGGTGATTAAGGGGTTAGGGGCCATTAGAATGTATTTATTATGTATATATGCTTTCTTGCTATGGAGGACAGAGGGACCTGCTGTTGTGGTAAGTATTACTGTATTTATTTACTTTGTTTTTGTATGCTAATGCAGTGATTAATAATGGGCAAATAATCTATTATCCATATCTGGATAATAGTTATTTGGCCCATTACTGTACCGTATGGGTTTGGGCAGAGGGGGGGGGGGGGGGGGCGTGTATTAATGTTTCTTAAAATATTTATTAATATACATTTCTTTCATAGTGTATATGTGCAGGTGGTCTCTGGAGCTGAACCACATTGGTTTCAGGTCCAGGGACCCCCTGCTTCCCGAGATACAGGCCCCTTTATGGGGTGCCGGTATCAGTCTGCATTGAAATGTCCCGCGTCACGTGAATTTTCGGGCGACATTTCTGCTGTGAGAGGCGGCTCTCTCAGAGCCGCTCTCTCTGCAGCAGAAATGAATCGCCAGGTAAGGCCTTTTCAGAGGCTCGATGCTCTCTCTGGCAGCAACTCGTCCATTTTGGGATTTTTGCTATCACTGGTAATCGAGCCTTTCTGAATACCGTGATAGCAACACCCAAAAAAGCGTCATTTTAAAAGCCCTGGCGATAATTTTTATCAACCCTCTCTGAATGAGGCCCTTAATGTCAACATTCTTGTCTTCCCTACATGCGGTCATGCCATCGTGCTTTGTAAGGGCGTGCACACACACTTACTGGGTCCGGCCCCATAGAGGGCCGTCTCTTTGTTCGTGCACCGCACCCCGTCACGAGCACGGACGCGATCACTGGGGACGAGGCCTAAGAATGCAATATAAAACAAACCTACCTTTTTACTACTGTCTGTAAAACCACCATCTTCCTTACATACCAAAGCTTGTTTCCTATGAGTGACCTTTCCATCTCATTGGTTCAAATTACACATTTTTTTTTGCCAGATCCTTTTTTAATAAAAGCATTTCCAAAATCCCTCCGTTCTTTAAACACTGGCACAGATAAATGTTGGACATACTGGAATAATGAAACCCTCTTTGCTTGTCTCCGTATGTTCTATCACTGAAAATGTAATCAATACTAAATGCCACTGGAGTAGTTCTACATTATTAGTAACACTAATACAGCTGTAAATCATCGACAACATGGTTGCTACATATTCTAACCCCCGCATCAAATTCACCCTTTTCTAACATTTTCATTGCAAATGTATATCTCCTCAAATATTACTACACATGGAATATACTAGCAATGTAGTATGGATAAAGCATTTGAACCTAATTGTAATTTACAGTAAATCTGTATTGCATTGTTATGGGGAGTAGCATCCTCATGAAAGACATCAAAACATAAAGTAATGCAATGACCAGGTAACCTCAAATGTGTTCCCTCTACCAAAGCCCTCCTCAATGAATAAACTGGAGACTTTGAATGAAAGGAAAATTACCACAGCCTTTATTAACTTTAATGAAATCAATGCCATATAAATCAGATGGCTACAACACAAAACCTAGTCCATGTGGTTCTTTCCTATGTCCTGCAGAATCACCTAAATTCAGTTGCCCCATAACCTAAAGGCTTATACGCAAAATAATTATCACTACTAGGGAGGTTGCACCAAACAAAGCCCTCCTATGCTAGGCTTTCCCTTCCCTCACCCAATTAAAATTCATAACCTCAATCACCAAGGCCAATCTGACAAATTTACCTCCAACACTACAGGCTACAACAACTACATACCCATGCACCTCATACTTGACAACCTACCACCAAACTTTCTCTCTCCTACACCAAGAGAGACAGGAGGAGAAGAAACTCCTATGGTGGGTGTGACGCCTCAGCAGCTCCCAGCTTCTATTATCCCCTCCAGTCACACACACAACTAGCTCAGTTTATTTCCCACACCCCTCTGTTCCTACCATGTCCCTAACATGTACCTTGGGAGAGACCAATTATGGCTGCACCTGGAGCTATGCCTTGTGGTTTCCTGGAAATATGGCTATTGGGCTGAGAGTCATTTTTGTGCCATTCTTCTCACATGGTTTGTGCTGTATATTTACTAGGGAAATGCCAAAGTTAAGATGCCAATATAGTTGCAGTTGGTGAATGCATATCGACCATTTTTTGTTACCTCAGTTATTTACGGCATATTGTTCAATTACATTTAAAAATTTTAAAGGTCAACTAAGTTTGTTGTTGTTAATTTCTTTTTAACAATACGAGCATTTCAATAGGTGAGAATAAGTGATTGCTAAATTCAGGTACAACACAGTGGTGCTTAAGGCTAAAATTACCTAAGCTGCATGAAGAAATAATTGGCTAGTGAAGTGCACAGTCCTAAGAAGCCTCTCATGTTAGAAAATGGCGATTGCTCCTAACAGCATTAACAAAAACAAATTTGTTTCTTAAGGTATTTTTCATCAGGACTTCTCAAGAGTGTTTTCTTGAATTAATGTTTAATTACAGTATCTTGTCTGTTTACAATAGATATCAAACAGGCACAAAAGAAATATGTAAGGTAATGCAAGCAGTGAAAAGGCAATTTAGAAGTTAGTCACTAATTACGGTATAATTAATTACTAAAGATAAGCATCCAAATTGCATTGACCAGCATGGACCCATTCTCCATCTGATTTTAACATTAAAAATATGACTGGTGGATTTGAGAGTATAATAATCATTCAGTTTTTGACATGTAAAAAAGCCTCTTTTTACCAATTTTCAATTGAAACAGTTCTGATTTAAATAAAGAGTATGCATATCATATCTTCTGTACTCTGAAATGCTTCACATCTTCAGCAATAATGGACAGCCTAATTGCCAAATCTGCATTCAAAAATATGTTTTATTTCAATGAGCTGTAAAAAATAATGTGGTTGATTTAAGTTTCTTGCTAGTAATTTAAGTTGTTAGAATACTTTCAGGCTTTAGATTTACAGCAGTTATATGGTGTATGTATATTTTTTATTTAGGAAGTTCCAACAATGTATGCAGTGCTTTATTTAAAAAAAAAAAAAAAAAAAAGATATTACAATACAGGGAATTATAATACAGTATGTGTAACAAACATTATATTACACAGGAGGAAAAGCAAATTCTGCCGTGCAGACCTTCAAATCAAGGTGGTATGTTGCAAGACTTACAGAGACAGTACAAATTAATTAACATGTGTTTTCAGATTTGACAAAGTGGCGAGAAAATGTATTTGGTGTACTGGCGAGCCACGATCGTACAGCGGGTTATGTTCCCTGGTGCTGCAGCTAAGCAAAAATCGCCGAGAAGCAGAACTGGCGATTTTTGGCTTCTGAGCATGCTCAAACTGGTTCTGCGCATGCGCAAACTCGCTCTGCACATGTACAGACATGGCGGTCCCCTTCTCGGTACCGCCATACTGGCGGATCGCCGAGAAGCGAAACCCTACTGTACATTGAGTGTGAGATAGTCCCACAGGTAGGGGGGGGGCAATGAGGGAAGAAAGGTTTTATGCAAGAGGGAGCAGTAGATGTGAAAGAGCGGAAATGGAGACAGGTATAAGTAGAGCACAGGAGAGAAACAGTGGTATAGTGAGAAATCCAAGATGAAATATAGGGAGGAGCAGAAGAGTGTAGAGCCTTAAAGGTGAGGAGGAGCCAAGTGGGAGATATGGAGTTCAATTGGAAGACAGGACAGGCAGTTAAGGAGGAGATGAACAAATGCTGTTTTTGGAGAAAGTGACAGAATTCTAGCTGCAGAATGTTAGATAGATTGGAAGTTATAAAGTTGTGAGGCAGCAATACCTGTACGTTTTTAATTACACTAGTCAAGATGGGAAATAATAAGGGTATGGCATAGCAAATTAGCAGTAGATTGACTGATGATTGAGTGGACATAACAGCAAGGTTTATAGAGAAAGAAGAAACAAGAAAGGTTGGAGGATTTGTGGAATAGCTTCCAAACAGATGTGGTAGAGACTAGTAAAGCAAGGGAATTAAACATTATGGGGATAAACATATAATATAGTCAATGATGAAATATGTTCTGAGGTTTTACAACAAATAGGAAACATATAATAAACATATAATATAGTCAATGATGAAATATGTTCTGAGGTTTTACAACAAATAGGAAAATGGTCAATCTATGTAGGCCAAGGGGTTCTGCCATCAAATTCCAAATTATATGTACGTTTTAGTCAAAACATGAAAATGAATTGAGAAAGAGGGGGAGTCAAATGTATCATCTATCACATGCTTTAGTGAGTGGGCAGATAGTGGTGCCATTTAATGTGAAAAAATGGTCGGTTGGACCAAATTTAGTAAGAAATATGAGGAGCTCAGTTCAAGACAGATTATGTTTGGGACTGCATAGCCTAGATACAATCAGAGACTTTGTATTGGATTACAGGTGTGAGGTTAGGGGGGGAGAGATCTGTGTATCTGCATAGAGGTGATACCTGATGCCAAAGGAGTTAAGGTCATGAAGTGACAGTATGCAAAGACAGAAAAGGGAAGGTCCCCCTAGAGAGCCCTGAGTTAAACCAACAGAAATATCAAAACGGGATGTTAGCAATAGAGATGAAATAGATATAATGTAATAGAGATGTTAGCAGTGAAAGAAGTATGAAGAGAACTAGGATATGGCTCTGTTACGGATACCAAGAGAGTATTGAACCAGAAGGAGAGTGGAGTGGTCAGCAGTATTGAAAGCCGCAGAGTTGTCATGTTAGAGCCAAGATTAGGGAAGGAGAATGGGGATAACTGTCCCAGACACGGTGGTGGAGGAACCAGCCCGCCGACCCTGAAAGTTGGGCCGGGACGTCTGGAAGTTGGGTCCAACTGCGATGATCAGGTAGCAGACTGCGCACCTTCGTTTGCCAGGACCAACCTCAACACCCACCTCTCAGCTCAACGGCCTGTTCACCCTCTACCCCATTCAATGTTCTATCTCCCCAAACCCAAGAATTTCAATGCTGGGCCTCAGGAATGCTGATGGAGGGCCTTAATCACAAAGGATCAGGAGGTTCTGTAGTAATGAGAGAATTTAAGATTTAGCTTCATAGAGATAATTTCTGTGAAGTGTTTGAATATTTTCGTTGTATACCATCCATTTGATATATTATATTTATATAGTATATTACAAGCTTGTTATGGTTTTGGATAACAGTTTGAACATAGTTAAAAGTAATCTATGTCAGTATTCTAGGAAACACATTTCATACACGCATATTTGATGCTAACTTCTTTTTTATTGTAGTATGTCTGAATAATCTTGTCATCAAGATTAAAAACATGAATGCAAAGTAGTATCCTAAACAACAAAAAAGTATTCTCAATATCAATTAAGGGAGAGAATAATATAATATATTGTACACATACTTTATGAGCTTTTCTCAGAGCCACCTGAATATGGCACCTACTGTACCTTGGGCAAATATATTAAGTAGTCATTTTGTTTCTGAATTTCAAAAGATTTATACTATAAAAATAGGAAAACAAAAAGAAGCTGACATGGCCAATCAAAGTTTAGTACGAAAGCTTGCATAAAGAAACCTTAAGTTTAAAATGTGTTTTTAAATGGTGTTTGCACATTTTCTGTCTACACTTGTTTTTATTTTAATATCCAAAGTACAACACTCTGGAACATTAGTTTAATTTTCTTACATTTAAGCAAGTACTTTTTACATCTTCTCAGGATAGATGATTAGCATGACTATTTTCAGGGCAGTGTTTACTTAAGTCCTTTACACCTTTTTCTAAATGTGTTGGACTGCTCTTTGTTATTGTAGGGTTAACACTGACTTACAATAACATATTGCATTCAAATAGATGCTTCAATAGAAGCGGTCAATCCAGGACAAATTCCTTGCAAGAAGCTAAAAATAAACATCTTTCCTAATCTAGATCTCCAGTCTTTTTTGTGTGTCTGTTCTCACTGAAATATTATAAAAACAGAATCCCTATAATGAAGACAAATCTAAAACGCACTGTCTCTTCTGATAAAATATTTTCTACAATAATTAGAAAAAATAAAAAAACATTTACAGAGCAATTGACTTCCTCCTTTTACATGTAAATGTCTCCATAAATTATGTTTTGTTGATACCTAATGAGGCAAGCTATTACATTTTCTTATCAATTTATCAAACATTCTTCATTACGAGTAATCGTAGAGGTGTTTCTATCTTAGTTAATATCATTCTGTCATTTACAAAATGGTTATAAATTCCAGAAGTTAATTGATCATGAGATGTGTGTAATGGCTGGTAATATTTTACAACCATTCTTAATAATACAAAGTACCATTTGCAAATAAAATGCACTTGCTATACTTCTGACATTGGAAATTTGATAACATACAGTATTTGCAAATTCAATAAATACAAGTTATAATCTAAGATTGTGTAAGGAATCCGTTCCTGGTTTTGGCTGGAGCTCACTTTTGCAGAGTTGGTGAGCTCTCAGACACATCTCCCCTTGGATTTGCAAGCACTTTCACCTGTGCTTGCAATCACTGCAGCTCTGTCTCTCTGCTCTGGCATTGGAGGAATTCCCACACACCCGTGTCTTGGGATTGGCTATCTGCCCTTCTTATACTGGCCTCTCCCTTTGACTCATGCTGAGCATAATCCCAAAGTTCCTTTGGATGTAACTATGTTTGGCCACAAGCTACTTTGTCTTAGCTTCCTGGTTCCTGGACCTGCTGCATTTCTCCATTACAGAGGCCATGTCCTGGTTCCTGTGCTGAAGCGCTGGATCCCCAGCGCAATCCTTCAGCTTCCTGTTCCCTGAGGCCTGCTGCCTTCTCTCCCTGAAGAGGTCTGGTTCCTGGGGCCTGCTGTATATCTCCATTGAAGAGGTTGTGTCCTGGTTCCTGTGCTGAAGTGCTGGATCTCCAGCGCTAACATTCAGCTTCCTGCTTTCTGAGGCCTGCTGCATTCCTGCCTTGCAGAGGCCTTCGTTATGGGCCACTCCCGCTCCTCGCACAGAGGCCATTCCTGCAGTGCAGCTGCTACACTGAAGAGCTGCATACCTGATTCCTTGTTGCCAAACTCCAGCCTGGATATCGATTACCCTGATGTCTCCAACCCTGACCCTGGCTTGTCTAAGGATTACGCTACATTCTCCAACCCTGACCCTGCTACGAATGACTATGAACTGCGCAATCCATAACCGGCTTCGTGGTCTAATGTCAGTGTATTCACATCCCCACCTCAGCCCCGCGGTCCGGTCCCAGTTTGTGGCGAGAACGTCCGTTACAGATTGAATGTCTATGGAAAAACTGGAGACAACCAAAAAGGGTAATTGAACGCATTCAGATTTGAGAAATTCCCAAATATTTATTTTCTTCAATCACTACTTGAATAATGGAATGTGAATTTGTCATCCATAAGTCATTTTGCATGAGATACGGTATGTGCCATTTTTACTTGAATTGAACATTTGCTGGAACACTGGACAGTAAGTCCAGGGTTCCAGCAAATGTTCAATTCAACTAAAAATGATTCTCCACAATTTGTCTTGACAATAATTCCCCAATTTTGGGGGTCATGTATCAAAGTTTCCTGACTGCAAAACGGAAGCTAAAACACTGCGCCAAATGTGTAATAGTAAGAAATCCCATTGCTATCTATGGGACCTATTTTTATGATACAGTACATTTGATGAAGGATTTTTTGAACACTTCTGCTCCACGTTTGCAGACAGGATACTTGATACATGACCCCCATTATATCTTTGCTACCAGTAGAAGATAATTTACAGCAGTCATCACTCTATGCAACATGTACTTTGTGTTTTGAGCCTCTTGGTCATCTCTGCATGTTATTTTATGACAAATACCAAACTAATGCTGAAGGTACTGATCTTTTTTTATTGGTTTCTGCCAACCAGCCAGCTCCTGCCAACACCCATAAAGCTGCCATAATACAGTGATTGTTTTGCTCTTCTATAGTTACTGAATACATTAGGTTCATATTCACCTTCAGCCAAACCCAGATTATCAACAATACAGATTCAGAATGCTTCTACGTGTTTGCATGGGGATAAGAACTAGGTCATAAAGCCCCAATGGAAGATTAGCAAGATATCTGGGCAATATCTCTGAACATGGTCATCTCATAAAAACATCTTGGAAATTCTTTGCAGATGGTATCTCACGCTTGCCAGACTCAACCACATTTGCTTAACCACTTAGCTGACAGTGCAATGCAAGCACATCTGTCAAAAAAGGTTTAATAGTTACTTTAACTGTGTATTAAAGGTTATAACAAAATAGTAAAATTGCAGATATCTTATAATCAGATATTACATTTTCTTTATCTGTAATTAATAGTAATGTATTAGGAATGTCGCTGATATCATATTACTATACCAACACATGATCATAATTACAAATAAGTCAGTTTCCTCTTTAACCAGCCAATAGCACACAAATACTCTACATTCTTGTACCTGTCAGATAGTATAGCTGCTAATTTGAAATACACTGCTGCCCCATGAATAGACCACTAAACTAATACATACAAATAGAAAACACATTTGTGGATACTATATATCCAAGAATTTGAACCGTTTAGTCGACCAACATCAACGTTTATCATATATTAAGATATAGTATAGTGTACAGAACTTGAAAACCCTCATATGTTTCTTCTTGAAGTATTCTGTGGCCGTACAGTTAGCAGGACACATATATCCTAAATTGTTGAATGGGGGTGGAGATAAAATCTGTAGAGAATCTTCAAGTGGCCTAGTGACATGATTAGCAGCAATGAGAAGAAGACAAGTATGCTACTATACTGTAGGTGTCAGAGGTGGATGAATAGCAGAAGAGTGAAGAAGGGTCAGTCTGTCGTACTCAGGCCTTCTCTAAAATGTGGGGCAGGAAATGGATAGTTTAGCTTTAATTTCATATCAAATTTCCCCCTGCCTCTGTGCCTAACCTACTAGTATCAGAGGCCCATATTCGATATGCAGTGAAGCTGCTTCTTAACGACGGGATTCCTATAAACTCTATTCATTGGAATAAAATTCAGAGGCCTTTATTCAATATTCTGTGAAGTCGCTTCCAAGATCTGCACAAGAGATCAGCTCCATCCAAATAAATGAGATCAAAATCATACTGAACCATGACCAGAAATGTCCCTGGCATGGATAAGTGGCTTTACAGCACACTTAATAAAGTTCATGGTAAGGGATGAGAGCAGATATAATACCAAATTAATGGATAGCAGAAAGGGATTTGAGGAAACAGTGAGATCATTCTTGCCGCAGAGTTTTAAACAAATTATACGATAGAGAGCTGTAAAGCCAAAAGTTCAATTAGAACATGGCTGCATTAGTCAAAATGAGAGAGAATGAAGACCCAGATTACTGTGTTACATGTACACAGATGGAGCAAAAAGTGGGTCCTAGAATTTTTTGTAGGAAGAATTGGCAAGACGCAGTGTAGAAACATTGTGGATTTGAGAGGAAATGAAGCAGGAGAACTTAATTGTAAAGTCTAAGCAATTTGGAAGGTACCCTCTCTCATTCTCAGTTATAATAGTATCATAATAGCTTATGCAACGCATCCATTTAGGCAATTAATTAAGACAAAGTAAGTCATTCATCCTGCATCTCAGAACATCAAATGGTACCATGCATCTACTTTGCCACAGGCATGTTCAATTTTGATTTGTAAAGAGTCAACAAGAGAAGTTATGGAGGAGTTAGGAATTTGCATATAGTGTGATGCTTCAAACTACCTCAATGTCAGTGATTTTGACCTTTTTTCTTAATGTCAATTTTTTAAATGTTAAACCTACTAGAAGTGTGAAAAGTTCACACAAGTTTGATTTGAAATTTGCCTTTTTTCCATGAATAAAATTTGAGAAAGGACAGCAAAGTCCGCAAAACTAATTTGCAGGGATAATGCCAAAATGGGATCACATGACCGTCTTTTTTTTTTTTAAATGAATTACTGAAAATTGCAAAATTGGCAAAACATTTTTTGAAAATTCAAATACAGCATATCTAAGAATAAAAAAAAAGGAAAATATTGCTAAAATTTTGAAAAAATTGGCAAACCAATAAAAACAAACTTTGAACATCTCTTCTAGGAATACAATAATATTATTGTAGGGAAATAGTATCTTCGATAAAATTACCCCAAATATAATTCATTTTTGAACTTCGGAAGCAGATAGCTCTGCTGAACAACTAGTCAAGTGCCAATACTTTTAAGTACTGTGCCATTACAGCTTTCCAATGAGATGTCTGACGCTACAAATACTATTACAGAATTTGTCAACATCTTAATAAAATGTAATTAATTTGGATGAGATACTGTATAGTTTTTCTCATAGTATATCTCTCTAGCAGAAGTGAATAAGGAATACACTTAGTTTTGATGCAGTTTAATTCTTGCAGTTCAATGGATGAAGAAGTTCTGTATGATTACGGCATCATTTTTGATAAGTGATGAGTGACTATTTGATTTAGAATAATATCCCTGTTAGGACCAAAATGTACTAATGGCAGGGCGATGTATTGTAATTGAGTTCTGAGGCTCGTGTGAATATTTGAATTTGGAACATTAACATTAATATATGACTACGTGAATTTAGGATTTTTTTTGTGGCAGATAGTGAAGTTAAACTTGAAAGCATGCTGAGCTGTACTCTAGGAGTTGGCAATTCTACCTCTGTTTCTCAGTTAGTCGTGATACAACACCACCCACACAGGGCTTGTTGTGTATCACTTACGTGTATAGCAACAACAAAAATATGATTCAAAGAACAACTACAAGGTAAAATTGGTAATAAAGCATAATGCCTGAATACAAGTCTGCCTGATAAACGTGAGGTGCGTTTTGTGTCACGGTTTCTGTTTTTTTGTGCTATATAAATCTATGAGTCTATTTTTGCAATCCACCTAAAGCCATACTAAGAGGTTTGTTGTGTGGAATGCTTCCTTCCTTATGGTTCTATTGTACCTAAAAATAAAACTCAGATTCCCAGATCACTAAGCTTCAGTCCAAATACATTCAGAAGAGATGTCATTTTCATGTTATTTATGTGACCTTTTCAAGTTACCAGCTTAGAGTATTAAGATGTTTGTACTCTTTCTTCTGTATAAAATGTCTCATATTATATATTTTGTCAAATCATCCCTGTTTACTGTTGTTAACCTTTGCCATTTACTAATTTGAAAGAACAAATAAATAAATAGATCATACAAAGCAATACATCTGTTTTTCTCTTTTGTTTAATACAAACTAATGTGAGGTTCTCATAGAGGAGGAGCAGTAGTTGTTAAAAAAATCATCAATGTGACTTAGGGCTGTAAAGCAGTCTGGAGGGGATTAAAACAGATGGACTTTCTTCTTTCTGTCATATTTGCTCTGTTACTTCTTTACACATGATCATCAACAGACAATATGCTACAAGCAAAAGCTTTAGGGACATGGTTACGGCTATGGTTATTAAAATGTAAAAGAAGCACTACCTAAAATGTTGCAAAAAAACCATAAATGTCAAAGAATAGTTTGTAAGATTGAGTTTAGTCAACAAATGTGGAGATCATTCCTTTTGTTCTTATTTGACTAATGCAACCGTGCCATCATGATGTATCTTTATTTACATTGTTTATACAGTATGTACAATGTTCTTTTCCCAAGTATAGTTATTCTCTTTATTAGTTTCACAAACCACATACAACTTTGTGAGGCTCTGTGTATACATTCTCTGTTCTCATAGTTATGGTCTGTTCCATTGACGGCAATGAAACTGCAATAATTGAGCACATAATATATTGCTTGATTTTAATTACCATTTTGAGTAAAATATTGGTAAGTAAAATGTATGTTTGCCATTCTTCCGTAGTAGCCACTATTCAATTGGAAAACAATCCAGGGACAACTTCAAATTCAAATGTATTGAGGTGACCATACAATCGTCTTGATGCATGATTTTTGACCACACTCTGGATGCTTCGTGGGTTAAAATTTTGGGAATCCTGCTCAATCACCTACATTAATGTAATCTACTAATCTCCATGCATATTTAGCTGGTTGAACAGTAAAAACGGCAAAATGCCTTTTTATTTTTTAAAGCCTTCATGTTAAAACAACCACTAGTCTCACGTAATTGCTCTTCCAGAAAGTTACTTTCAATGCGCTTATATGTGTGTAACACAATAAGTGCAGCAAACATACAGCAGTATCAGAATATAGGAAATAAAATCCCTGCTCCAAAGATTTTAAAATCTAAGCGGTACTAGTTGGCCTGTGGACACATCTGCAGCATCACATTTTTGATGAGTGCTACGCTCATTTTCTTCTATGCTTTCATTTTCTTAAATCAAGAGGGAACTTCATATTTGAAGCACTTATCTAGAGTTATATGTCCCTTTCCCCCTCTATCTCTTCCTTCTATCTTCCCAGTCCTCTCACCATGTCTTTTCCCCATCCATCTCTCACCCCCAAACTCTCTTTTTACCCTTTCTCTTTCAACTCCTCTTTATCTTCCACAATCTTTCTATATCCCCTTTTTTCTCTCCCTCTTCCCTTCTCTTTCCTCCAGACCATCAGCAGAGAGAGACAATGAAGCTGGTGGGAAAAGGCTTCAGTAGTGACGGCAATGAAGCTGGTGGGGCGGGGTCAAAATACCTATTAGAACAATATAATATAGATTTGTGTTTTTTTTTCTTAGGAAGCATTGGGTTCCATGGGTATCCCTAAAGGGTTCCCAGCAATGTTCAGGCCATTCACAAATTGTACCAAATACAAAATAATTTACACTACATCTGATTTCAGACACGTCCTTACAATGCATCAGATCTCAGACGCACTATTAGAGAGGGTTGGGGTTCTTTACAATGAATCTGATCTCAGGCGCGTTATTAGAGAGCGTTGGGTTTCCTTACAATGGATCTGATCAGAGGCGCACTATTAGAGAGGACTGGGGTTCCTTACAATGCATCTGATCTCAGAGGTGCTACTAGAGAGGGTTGGGGTTCCTTACAATGTATCTGTTCTCAGGCTTGCTATTAGAGAGGACTGGATTCCTTACAATGTATCTGATCTCTGACACTCTATTAGAAAGGGCTGGGGTTCATTACAATGTATCTGATCTCAGATGCGCTATTAGAGAGGGTTGGGATTCCTTACAATGCATCTGATCTCAAGCGTACTATTAGAGAGGGCTGGCGTTCCTTACAATGTATCTGTTCTCAGGCTTGCTATTAGAGAGGACTGGGTTCCTTACAATGTATCTGATCTCTGACACTCTATTAGAGAGGGCTGGGGTTCATTACAATGTATCTGATCTCAGGCGCGCTATTAGAGAGGACTGTGGTTCCTTACAATGCATCTGATCTCAGACACACTATTAGAAAAGGTTGGGGTTCCTTACAATGCATCTGATCTCAGACACACTATTAGAAAAGGTTGGGGTTCCTTACAATGCAACTGATGCGCTATAAGAGAGGACTGGGTTCCGCAGAATTTCACAATATAATTATAGGTTTCCTTAACCAAAAAAAAGGGCGAAACCATTAATATACTGTAGATGTTAAGAGACTTACAGAGAGAGCAGATACCCAGAAGACATATTGACAGTGCAGTTCAAATTTCAGTAATATCTTATTCAGGACTGGAGTTATAATAATGTCAAAGTACTCGGACATGTTATTGTCAGAGTTATGCTATGCTGAAATATAATTAGTAACTTTTATTATTGACCGTTGAACTCTAACTCCAAGGTTTAGAGGTTAGGTTACTGCTTATATCTGTATGATTAATAAATGCTACAGCAATTGCATACATAAGGCCTTCAGTTCATAAACCATTTGTTTACGGTAAAGGTGATGATTCTAATTTACAGCAATAACTTGATTCAAACTGGATAATCCCACAATGTATTTTCCTGTTTAGAAAGGAAATGTATACAGGGATATACCAAATAAGTAAACATGGGAAGGATGTTGATCCAGGGAATAATCCGATTTCCAATATTTGTTTCAGGCAGGAATTTATTTTTCCTCTTATGAGATATTATTGGATGATGTTTCATTGGGGTTTTTTGTTTGCCTTCCTCTGTATCAATATACTGTAAATACAATACAAATATAGGATAAGTACAGTATCTGTCATCTAAATTTAGCATAGGTTGAACTTGATGGTCATATGTATTTTTTCAACCTCATCAACTATGTAACTATGTAACTATTTATTATTTGACCCGGATGAAAAAGGAAAGTAGATAATCGTTTACTGCTTTATAAAGTATATGTAATTTTGTTTCTTCCCATTTCATCACACTTTGCTTATCTTTAAAAACAAGGCATATATATATTTAGCAGTGTTCAAGGTATTTGGGTATTATTAATAGGATGGATTTTGTACTGCATATAATCACATTTTAATTTAATGGGTCTAAAGTAAAATGTATTTTTTTTGTTTTTGTTTCACACTTTCTTTTTTTCTTTCACGTTATTTTTAAGTGTTCACTGCTTCTGAGTGTATTCGCTTCACATACAGAATGAAAGCTGTTGAATTGAAAGCCTAGCCCACTTAAAGTGTACTTTGTTCTTGTACTAATAATGTTTTAGGTGTCCCCTGTTCACAGCAAATTATACCATCTTCTACAGATATTTTAACCTTCATTTTGTAAAGTGTGCTCAGCATGTCATTATATTTTTAATTGCATAGTACTAACACGGTAATCAGCACATACAGATATTAATATGCAGGGAATTATAATACAATAAGAGAAGGTTTGTGCAAAATGGTATTTATTGAATCAGCTAAAATATTTGCTCTATTATACAATGCCTAGAATTGGCACCTGGATATTCTTTTTTTTTTCCAGACTGTAGGAACAGACATGACAGTCTTTCTAGCCTGGATTATGCCTAGTAGGCTGCTATAAACCAGGAACAGTTATCTCCCACACAAAAATGGCCATAGCAAGTGTACAATTAAATGAAAATCTGTAAACCATACACAGCAGGTAAAAAAGTATTTTAGGGGATTCATCTGCTACATTGATCCTAAAAATATGTCCTATGTATATGAATATTACACAGTATGAAACATTCTTGGCAGATGATTACAATGGCCATACAGATGTAGGCAGCGTCACATTACATGATGATGGAGACTGCAGTGGAAATGTGACTGCTGCATTTTCTGCCATTGGGGAATAATGCTGTGAGGTGGCCGGTAGGGAAAAATGGACAACCGAGGCTGCCAATGCCTCTTACCTTCTATGAAGCCATGGAAAAAAAATGTTTTGAGGAAGTTACATAGTTACATAGACAATCAGGTTGAAAAAAAAGACATATGTTCATCACATTCAACCTATGCCAAATTTAGATGACAGATACTTACTATATCCTATATTTGTATTTACAGTATATTGATAAAGAGAAAGGCAAACAAAAAACCCAAGTGAAATATAATCTAATGATATCGCATAAAGGGAAAACTAAATTCCTTCCTGACTCCAAATATTATCAATCAGATTACTCCATGGATCAACATCCTTCCTGTGTTTACTTATTTGGTATATCCCTGTATACCTTTCCTTTCTAAAACAATGTCCAACTTTTTTTGAAGATATTTATTTTACCTGCCATCACAGTTTCTATAGGTAATGAATTCCACAATTGAACTGCCCTTACTGTAAAGAACCCTTTCCTGTGTTGCTGGTGAAATCTTCTTACATCCAACCTTAGGATATGACCCCGTGTACTGCCAGTGGGATGAATAGTTCTTTTGAAATCTTGTATTGTCCCTGAATATATTTGTATATAGTTATCATATCCCCTCTTAGATGCCTCTTTTCTAAAGTAAACAAATCTAATTTAGCAAGCCTGTCCTCATAAGTCAGATCTTCTATCCACTTTATTAATTTGGTGGCTCTTCTGTGCACTTTTTCTAGTTCCATAATGTCTTTTTCATGGAGTGTGCCCAAAACTATACTCCATATTCAAGGTGTGGTCTTACTAATGCATTATAGAGGGGCATAATTATGTTTACTTCTCTTTCATCCATTTCCTATTTAATGCAAGATAAGATCTTGTTTGTCTTTGCAGCTTCTGCATGACATTGGGCACTATTGCTAAGCCTGCTGTCTACAAGCACTTCTAAATTCTTCTCTATCAAGGATTTTCCTAATTTATCCCCATTGAATTTGTAAATTGCCTGTTTATTCTTGTTTTACAGATACATAACTTTTCATTTATCTATATTAAACCTCATCTGCCATTTACCTACTCAAGTTTCCAGTCTATCCAAATCCTGGAAGGAAACGACATCCGGCTCTGATTCGACTACCTTACACAATTTAGTGTCATCTGCAAAGATGGAGACTTTGCTCTCTATGCCACCTCAAGGTCATTGATAAGCATGGTTGAAAGCAGGGGTCAGTGTGCCGTTCCTTGAGGTACTCCACGCACAACTTCAGCCCAACCCGAAACAGTCTATTTTACGACAACTCTCTGTTGTCTATCCCTCAACCAGTTTTCAATCAATGTGCAAATATTTGTATTGAGTCCAATTTGCTTTATTTTGATACACTAACCTCTTGTGTGGAACCGTATCAAAAGCCTTCACAAAATCGAAAAAGACCACATCAACTGCATTACCCTGGTCTAAATTCCTACTTACCTCCTCAAAGAAACTAATAAGGTTATGTGAGAGGAAAGGTGGTAAAATTGTGGAGGGGAGGTATATACCTTCTGCTTTGGCCAACTATACTTCTCCCTACTAAGGGTTAAAGGTCCAAGGGAGGTTCTGGAAGCATAGCAGGTGCAGAGCACCTGCCCTTAATTAACAGAGTGTAAGAAAGGCCAGGCTGGATCAGTTATCCCCTCTCCCCTTATTCCAGCTAAAAGAGCTGGATGCTACAGACAGTCACTGACCTTCAACAGGTTTTGTTTATGATACCTGGGTTTTAATGTTTGGTAAGTGGGAAAGCCACCCAAAGATAGCTAGAGAATTGCTGTCTAGTCAATGCTCAGATAGAGCTAAGATTTACTTTGATTCTTTTGTTTGTCTTGATTTTGTCTGCTGGAGTGACAAAGAAAATAAATTACTTAAACTATAGTTGGATGGTCCTGTGAGTGTGTTTTACCCTAAAAGACAGTGGGTTTTAAAGTTCCCAGACAAGAACTAACTATGCCCCCAGACAAGAACCCTTCAGCCAAAAAGGGTATTTTGTCACAGTTAGTTTGGCATGACCCATCCTTCATAAGTCCATACTATTACTAATAATTTTGTTATGCATTAGGTATTCCTGATTATGTGCTAGGTTTACAGGTCTGCAATTCCCTGGTTGTGATCTTGCTTTCTGTATAAATATAGGCACTACGTCTGCTTTACGCCAATCTTGTGGTACTGAGCCTGTGTAAATGGAGTTCTTGAATATTAAATGTAATGATTTGGCTATTACTAAACTTACTTTTGGATGTATGGCATCGGGGCCAGGTGCCTTGTTTATTTTAATTTTATCAAGCCATCTATTAACTTCTTCCTCAGTTAACCAATTGTTCATTAATATAGAAGTTGTGACTTTCTCCTCTGGCACTATTATCATAATTGATTCTTCCCTGGTAAATACAGAGGCAAATAATTTGTTGAATACCTCTGCTTTTTCCTTATCTCCAATAATTTGTCTGCATATCTCACACAGAATGGGTTCTATATTTTCTTTTCTAAGTTTTTTTGTAATTAAGGTACTTAAAGAACTTTTTAGGGTTGATCTTACTTTCTATTGCAATCCTTTTTCATTTAAAATTTTTGTTAATTTGATTGCCCTTTTGCAACTTTTGTTACATTCCTTATAATTCTGATATGATGCCTCCGTCCCTTCTGACTTGAAGAATTTAAATGCCTGTCTCTTCTTTTCCATTTTCTTTCCCTACCTGTTTATTTAGCCACATTAGTTTAGATCTGTTTCTTTTATACTTATTACCCAAGGGTATACACTGATAATTGTGCTTTTCTAACAATGTTTTAAGGACGGCCCATTTATCTTCCATATTTTCCCTGCAAAAACATCATCCCAATGTATTCCTTCTAGATTATTCCTCAATTTATTCAAATCTGCCTTTCAAAAATGTCTTTGTTGAACCCATGTAATATGGTTTTCGATCATTTATTTTAAATGAGACCATTTTATGATCACTTTTCCCAAATGTTCCCAGACTTGAATATTTGCTATTACTTATACATTACCAAATCCAGTATTGCCCTTCTCCTGGTTGGTTCCTCAATAATTAGAGTCATGTGATTGTCTTTAAGCACCCTCAAAAACCTGTTTCCTTTCGTTATAATGCTAATCTCATTGCCCTAGTCGAGGGGTCGGCAACCTATGGTTCCCGAGCCGCATGCGGCTTTTCCCGCAGCTACATGCGGCTCTCGCTGGTTGCCGCTCGCCAGCTGCTACCTCTCTCACTGTGTGCTGCGGGGGGTTCAGGCCGGCGCTAGTTATGCCTGGATTTGTCCCCAGCTGCTGCGCTGCCTCCTGCATTGTCCCATGCCGGGTCTCTCTGATGCAGACGAGCACCGGCGCGTGATGACATCATAGAACGGCCCAGCGTAGGACAATGAGGAGGCATGCCAACAGCTGGGAAGATGACCCCTTCCCCCTCACAGCCACTGGGAGCAAACCCAGCCAACGGCAGCAGCAGCCCTCCAGCAACCAGCAGGGGAGATCCAGGCCCAAGTAAGTAAGTGTATGTACGTATATATGTGTATGTGTATGTGTGTGTTTGTGTGTATGTGTGTATGTGTGTATATATATATATATATATATATATATATATATATATATATATATATATGAATATATATATATATACATGTAGAGGTATCAGTACCGTGTTAGCCGAGCTTCAATAATCAAAAAATAAATAGATGATACTGTTCTGTGGCTAACGAAATGCTTTTATTTGTGCGAGCTTTCGAGATACACTGATCTCTTCTTCCGGCGGCATTGTAACATCGCCGGAAGAAGAGATCAGTGTATCTCGAAAGCTCGCACAAATAAAAGCATTTCGTTAGCCACAGAACGGTATCATCTATTTATTTTTTGATTATATATTTATATATATATATATATACAAATATATATATATATATATATATATAAACACACACACACAAGAAAAACAGGGCATGCGCTTTGAGTGCATTTTATTCCCCCACATACTTTAATCAGAATTAGGGAAAGGAAAAAATGAATTTGCTGTATGTTAATGCTTATACAGTATATACCTATTAGTGTGTGTACAGTATACAGTATGTATGTGTTTGTTGGGGTGTAATATTCATGCATGTGTTGCGGCTCTGTAAATATTTTGGACAAATATTTTTTTTATAAAATGGCTCTTCTTCCTTGAAAGGTTGCAGACCCCCGCTCTAGTCTGTCTGGATAATTAAAATCACCCATTATGCAAACATGTCCTACTGTAGTTTTGCCTACACCAGTATCTATCACGTGTTGTAGTTGGAGTAAATAGTGTCCATGCATCAAGGTGCATTGTGTCAGTTGTGTTCTGCTTGCATCAGATAGCCATTTCAGGAGTAGTTTTGGACAAGTTAGGGGAGAAGTTGCTTGGAGCAATATTTTAATATATAGGCACTTACAGTACATAGAAACTACTGTATCATGATAAAACATTAGTAAAGTCCTTTAAGATTTGTGTATGTATATCTTTATTTATATAGCGCCATTGAGGTACATAGCGCTTTATAATACATGTATCATAATATTATAACACAATGGGAATAAGCGTTTCAGAAAAAACAATAGAAAAGGAGTCCCTGCCCTGCAGACCTTACAATCTAAGATATACTCTATCTTGTCACTGTCATTAATATCTTAAGATAGGGGTGCGCAAACTGAGGGGCGCAAGATTTTATTTTGGGGGGGTGGGGGCAGTTACAGAGGCCCTGCTCTTCCCCAAAGCATTTACATTAAATGCTGGGGAGCGCGCAAGGCCTCTGTAACTTACTTACCTTGGCTTCCGGGGAACGCATCGCCATGGCAACACGTGTCAAATAACGCCACAGGGTCACATGACGTCATTTGACGCCGGTTCCTTGGTAAGGGGGGGGGGAGCGAGCACTGGGGCCGAGCAGTTAGTGGGGCGCAGCGCAGAAAGTTTGCGCACCCCTGCCTTAAGAGATATTAATGTTGTACTTTGTGTATTACTATGAAGGACACAGTAATAAAAAAAAAGGACCTCAAAATCAAATGGAAAACATGCACATAAATCCACAGCCTGTACAACAGCTACACATGACCAGGCCCAGGGACAGCTCCAAAACATAAACTCAAGAGCCCGAGGAGCATGCCAGGGAGCCAGCTGCTGCTGCTAGAAAATTGTTTTCCACAACTGAGCATCTGGGTCCAATGACTTGCATCCAAAAATGCAACTCTACCAATTATTAAAAGTTTATTTTTTTTATATTGTTCTGTACATAACATAAAGGCATGTTGTGAAACACATTATCATTTTTTTGACCTTGTTAGAGAGAGGTTTTTCTGGAGTAAAGATGCTTGGCAATGGCAAGTGGAGAACGTATTATTGCCTATAACAGTATTTATACATGCCTCAAGCGCCTCACAGGTACGAATTCTCACTCTCACGGACTATAGCCTGTCATGTTAATTGTATGTGTTTCTGGCATCAAGCTCAAAATAATAGCTAATGGGAGAATCCTTCCCAACAGTGATGGTGAATGAAAAGATCAACAATAATATAATTTAACAGGAGGAGGTCCACTCCAATAAAGTTAATGAGTGTTTGTTCTATACCTTTCCCTTTATGTATTGCAGCATTTAAATGGATCCTGAACATGAATTGCAGGTGTGATTTTATTTTTTACCAAACATACCTGCACAACAAGATGTTTCTGAATAAATACCCACAAAAATACTAGCAACATGTTTAAGGTCTCATTTTGTTAACTATGCTGGCTAACTATAGATTTCTGTCTCGTTAGATAAAATAGTAATTTTCTCCTTTTACTGTGCTACTATGCACAAATGTGTAATTAATATCCTTTCTCCGATGACTTTCTACTTTCACTTAACTGCAATGCTATTCAATATTAAATAAGAAGGAAACCCATTTGGTCTGAGTATTTACCAAGCAATTTATTAGAGTACACATAAATCATGTTTAAATTGTCAGCTTCCAAGTCATCATCTTGAAGAACTATGTTGCCTTTTATTTGAAATGCATAGATATTCAGCAACACAATTCAGCTCTGCCATGTGGATCTGATTTGCATACGGTTGTCTCCTTTTAATATATGCTTTCATAAAAGCAATATAATTAGTGATTTTCAATTTAACTTCAAAATTGTCAAATTTAATTTTGATTACCTCATAATTACAGTGCACTTGCAAGCTGAAAAGCGTTTGGACTCCTGCATACAACACGTCTGTGGGTTTTGATGGAAACTAATGAAGCATGCGAATTGAGAGGTGCTGAACCATTACATTTATGCCACATAATTCCATGATATTAGAAGTATGTTAGCTTGGCTCTTTTACTAAGTATTTCTTAAGAAATCTATTTGAGACTTCCTAATGAATTTCTAACATAGGGTAAAATAAGCCTGTAGAGTTATTAAGACCTACAGTATAAATGGAACAATATAGAACAGCAATATTGGTCTTGAAGTATAGAGGAGTCTTTGCATCTCTCAATTACTGGAGTAAAATAGAATTTTTAAACATAAATATGAGCTATAAGACCCGCGTGTTCTTTCTTCACCAACTAAAGACAAAACATGTATTTGATGAATGTGTAAAATATTCTAGGTTGTTTGAATAGAGTTCTGTCGGTAATTAACTACTTACTGGCTATCACGCCATATTGGGAAAAACTAGATGAGCTGTGTAATAAGCTCACGACATAGGGCTTTAGCAATAAATTGATGCTAAGAGATACCTTATAGACATTTATGTCTCATTATCAATTAATTAAAATACTTTCTATCAATTTTACCTGCTTTAGGCCCAGACCAACCACGCTCCGCTAAGTCAGGCCTCGTAATGTCTGGATAATGTCTTGATATCAAAATCCGTAACGGGCGTTATGTTGCCTGAGGTGAACGCCAATCCACAAGCTAATTATATTGAAAAACAACGACCGTTATTGATTTAATTAGAATAGGCTAAACAGCATGTTAAGTTAGCACCGTCTCGTGACACCTTAACATGTGTCGCGCCATGCATGTCTTACTTAAAGGCGGGGTGCGGGGGGTAGGATATATGCATAAAAATATACTTTACATATCCTATTAGCATATTTCCCAGGTGGGATAATTTTTGTGCACATGTGTCTCTTTACGTGTTGTTTGAAGATGGGTTTGATGGGATATGTATGTATGTCTTTATTTATATAGCGCCATTAATGTACATAGCGCTTCACAGCAGTAATATACGTGACAATCATATAAATAACAAATAATACAGATCACATAATGGGAAGAAGTGCTTCAGACATAAAAGTAACATTTAGGAAAAGGAGTCCCTGCCCCAAAGAGCTTACAATCTAATTGTTAGGTAGGAAGAACGTACAGGGACAGAGGAGGGCATTCTGGTAAGTGCGTCTGCAAGGGTTCAACATCGTTGAATGAGGTGTAATGTATCAGCGGAGCTACTCATATGCTTCATTAAGCAGGTGTTTTTTAAGGTGGGTCTTAAAGGTGGATAGAGAGGGTACTAGCCGGATATTGAGGGGAAGGGCATTCCAGAGCCATGGGGCAGTCAGTGAGAAAGATTTAAGGCAGGAGAGGGCTTTAGATGCAAAAGGGATAGGGTAACAAATCCTTGAGCAGAACGCAAGAGTTGGGACGGTGTATAGCAAGAAATTCGGACTGAGATGTAAGGAGGAGGCGTGTAAAGCTTTAAAAGTGAGGAGGAGAATTGAGTGTGTGATACAGGATTTGGTAAGAAGCCAGGAGAAGGATTTCAGCAAGGGAGACGCTGAGACAGATTTTGGAAAGAGTCGAGTGATTCCGGCAGCAGCATTTAGGATAGATTGTAGGGGAGACAGGTGAGAGGCATGAAGGCCGGAAAGCAGGAGGTTACAGTAATTGAGACGGGAGAGAATGAGGGCCTGTGTCAGAGTTTTACCATTTTAGCAGAGAAATGGGCGTATCTATGTAATATTGCGGAGGAAAAAACTACAGGTATTAGATATCCTTTGAATGTGAGAGGAGAATGTGAGAAAGAAGTCGAGTGTGACCCCTAGGCAGTGTGCTTGTGCTACTGGGTGTATGATAGTACTTCCAACAGTAATGTGGAAGGAGGTTGTAGGGCCAGACTTGGGAGGAAATATGTTGAGCTCTGTTTATGACATGTTAAGTTTAAGTTGGCGGAGGACCATCCAGGATGATATAGGGGAGAGACATTCAGAAACTTTGGTCTGTACAGTAGGTGTAAGATCAGTGGTTGAAAAGTAAATTTGTGTGTCATCAGCGTAGAGGTGATATTTAAGCCCAAGAGATGTGATTAGGTCACCTAGAGAAAGTGTGTAAAGGGAAAAGAGAAGAGGTCCCAAGACAGAACCCTGGGGTACCCCTACAGAGAGATCGATGGATGAGGTGTTGGCAAAAGAGACATTGAAAGTACGATGGGAGAGTTAAGAGGAGATGGGAGAGGTAAGAGGAGATGTGTTACGAATTTCAAGAGTATCAAGAATGTGAAGGAGAAGAGGGTGGTCTACAGTATCAAATGCTGCAGAGAGGTCAAGTAATATGAGCAGAGTGTAATGACCGTTGCCTTTGGCTGCATGGAGGTCATTAGTTATTTTTGTGAGGACTATTTCAATGGAGTGAGCATTATGGAAGCCAGATTGTAGAGGTCTAGGAGAGAATAGGTTGTGAGAAAATGGAGCAAGCGGGAGAATACAAAATGTTCAAGGAGTTTAGAGGCAAAAGACAGGAGGGAGACAGAATGAGAGTTAGAAAGACAGGTAAGGTCAAGCTTGCTGTTTTTGAGTAAGGGTATAAAACTGTTGCATGTTTGAAGGAGAAGGGAAAGGTACCAGAGTAGAAGGAGGAGTGAAAATGTTTGTGAGTGTAGGGATTAAAGTAGGAGCAAGAGGTTTTAGGAGATGGGAGAAAATGGGGTAATGTGGGTAGGTAGTAGAGGGAGAAGATGAGATCAGCAGTGATACATCCTCCTCTGTGGCAGCGATAAGAGTTGAGGAAGTTAGGAAGAGGTGAAGGATGGGAGGAGGATACAGAGGAGATTCCTGATGTATGTATTCCACCTTTACCTTGAAATAGTTAGCAAAGTCCTGAGGTGAGATGGAGGAAGAAGAAGAGCCAGCTGAGGGTGGTCTGAGTAAGGAGTCAAAAACAGAGAAAAATCAGCGTGGGTTAGAATTGTGCATGTTGATTAGTGAAGAAAAGTAGGTTTGTTTAGCCTGAGAGAGGGCAGAGTTGAAACCAGATAGCATACATTTGTAGTGAAGAAAGTCTGCGAGAGTGTGAGATTTCCTTCAGAGGTGTTCAGAGGAACAAGTGCAGGAACGCAGCATGTGTGTGTGGAAATGTAGCCAGGGTCTGGGGTTAGACGTTCGAGAAGGGCAGAGAGAATGCGGGGCATGTAGATGCAAAGAGGAGATAGGGCAGACTTTAGTTACTGACCAGGTTGTCAGGGTTTGGACAAGTGGAAAAAAGGCAGTGCACTGCTTAGAAAAACAGGAGGAGGCTCACGGAAGCAAAAAAAGCATTTATTTCAATAAAAGATCAGACAAAAGCCCCCCATGGCTACAGCAGGTGTCCACCTATGCGTTTCGGGCTCTATGTCCTTTCTCAAGGGCCCTCCTCCTGTTTTTCTAAGCAGTGCACTGCCTTTTTTCCACTTGTTCCTGCTCCTTACCTTGGTGGACTGCACGATACTAATACTACTGCTGTGGAATACTCCCTCGGATCCTGGAATTCAAAAAGTGAGTTACATTTGTGGGTTGCCATACTCTTATTTCTCACTGTATGGGACAATGGTTGTACTATTTATTGGTGCCATATGGCATTAAGTACTAGTCCCCAAAACCCTATTAGGGTAACTTTATTATATACCACAGTTTATTGGAAGTAGTCCTGTTGCAGACGCTTAAATGTTTAAAGGACTTGTTTATTCTGATGCACTGGCGTTCTACACATCTATGTCAGGGTTTGCAGCAGAGCTGAGAGAGGAGAGGGAGGAGCGTGAATTGGAATCAAAAGCTAGTAGGTTAATAGAGCGCAGGTCTCTGCAGAAACAAGGGGTAGATGGAGGTGGAGAAGGGGAGAAGTGAGAGGGAGAAATGAGATGAGATGGTCAGAGAGGGTAAAGGGGGAAATGGAGAAATCAGAGACCGAATAGTTTTAAGTGAAAACCAGGTCTAGGTAGTGGCCATCCTTGTGGGTGCTGGCTGCAGTCCACTGTTTAAGGCCAAAAGAAGAGGTTAGAGAGAGAAAGCAGGAAGCCCAAGGGAGAGAGGGGTGATCAATATATATATATATATACAGTGGTCGACAAATCACCAAAAAATCTACTCACCGAACAAAAAAATCTACTCGCCACCTAGTACCACACGTGTGCTGCTTGGGCCAATAGGAGCTCGCCACGATGTTAAAGCCACTCGCCCGGGGCGTGCAAATGTATAGGTTTGTCGAACACTGTATATATATATATATATATATATATATATAATATCCTATAGGGAACCATGTTAAACATGTTTTTTGTAGATGCGTTCTCTGCTGACTAAGCAGGACTTACGACAACCTAGCTACGAGACAGGTAGGACCCTTCCTGATAGCAAAAGAAGCATGAAGGATACCACGCAGGCGGCACCTGGAAAGCAACCACTAAGTAGGCAGATGCCCGCCGACTCTGGTGCTCACAGCGGAAGCCCCTCCCCTCTTTGTGTCTTCACCCGTTGTTGTCTTGTCCTTGGTCATGTCGGTCCAGTTTGTCCAGTCTTGTGAGTAAATGTTGTTTGTCCAGTACAGATTATGATTGATTTTAACCCACGATGGTGAGAGCGGGTGGGGAAAAATCTATGTGGGTATAAGGATGTTAAACAATGGGCTGTGTAACAATGTTCAAGTTGTATAACCCAATAAAAATCTTGACGTTAAAAAAAAAAAAATGTTTTTTCAAGCAAAAAGTGGCACTGTGTGCTAATTTGCATGTCATTTCCCAGAATCCCTGCAGTGGAAGTGCTGTGTGTCCTGGGTGATAATGGTGAAAGGCGGGGTTGCAGACCTGCCTAAGACATGCAGATGAGCATACAGTTGTATTTACATTTATATATATATATAGATATATCACTTGGAACTCTAGTAAAATAGGTCTACCAGTCTCCCGTAAGTAACACATTGTTAAATCCCTGCATTAACTATAACAGAGCTCTGGGGTTGGCTATTGTTAGAGGTAGCACCTATTTTGCATATCAGCACTAACACCTGTTATAGCAACACAAGGGCATGTAACTGCTGAAAACAGCACTTAACACTTTCTTAGTGAGCTTTGAAGACATCTATTAGCACTTAACCAGGCGTTAACTTAAGTTAACACAACATTATCTTAAATTAACACCTGTTTAAGTCATTAACCGAGTTTTGTGGATCTGGGCCTTAGTTTTGTGTGTGGGAGTATGTATTGATTTGCATGTGGGAGACTTTAATTCAAAACTTGCAAAATCTTAATCACAGGTTTGCTTTATAGAATATGGCAAAATCTATTTAAAAGTGGATCAAAATGCATCTGGGAGTCATTTATAAAAGTCTTCAGCTGCAAAACTCAGGTAATGCTGATGCAAAAACACTGCACCAGATTCATCAAACAAGAAAAGAACATTGGTTTCAATAAGAATGCTTTTCTCAATAAATCTGGTGCATTTTTTCACCTGGGAGATTTTGATAAAAAGCCCTATTAGTCTATTCTGCTAGACTGGTGCAAAAAATTAAACAATTATCAGCACCAGATTTATTAACAATGGTAATCCAATTAAAAGCAACAGACTTATACATTTTAAGCATTTTTTTGTAGTAGGGAAATGTTGATAAAATACCCCTCCCCCAGCCCCTTCGTGTTTGCACAGTAAAATATAGCTACTGTATTGATGTTAAATTCATAAAATCAAGCATAACACGGGTATACCTCAGCTCAATTGAAATGATAATCAGTGAAGGAATGCTTGTGAGCAATAAGTTGCCTAATTTCAGGTTGCCGTGTAATTGTGCACGTTCCAAGAAAGTACAAAACAGTTATTAAAGTCCAGAGAGTCTTTCCAACACTCTCAAATGTGGGGACATCTTGTCTGTGCAGCAAAGCATAAATTGGCAAGGTTTCATATGTACTATATCAAGCTTGTCTGTACAGTGTAATCTTGATACTTCTCACATGCAGCAAAGTAAAAAAAAAAATCCCCCATATACTGTAGTTGTCAGCTCTGTAATTGTGAGGTTGAGAGACGACATGTTTTTATGTATGAGATTGTAGAAGAAAGTAGTCGCTAGATGCAATTTAGAAGGTGGTAGAGACTTGGATTTTTATATAGGGTCATTGGCCTGGAATGGCATCCCAAATGCCCTGAGACCAGCATCTGCTAAGATCAGATGGAGTGAGATAAAAACTTGGCTTCAATGCAAAATCCTGGCAAACACTTTAATATGCAGCCAGAAATGTTATATTTTATCTTGTCAAATACAGCTTTGATATTAATTTGTTAGTTAATTAGTTTTGTTGCGTAAATGTTACTCTTATGTTTTGTAACAATCCATTGAACACTGAATATCCTTTTTAATACTGGATTTTAAAGGGTTTGGGTCTAAATGGGAAATAATTCTATTCTCATGAAGCTTATGAACATAATAATACAAGTATTGCTTTGAGTTACTAATACAAATTATTATGACTTATTACTGTACATATTGTATTGGTTGTCTCCTTGTGGTGACTTTGTAAAAATATATACCAGACTCCGATATTGTGCTATATTTACAAAGCAGTGCTAAGCCTTAGGATATCTTATAGACACCTTACGGCACATTCAACTGAAGGATCTTACAGTGCCATAAGGTGCCTTTGGCTTAGCATATCAACATAAGCTACATTTCATTAGCAACAGCCACAGAATAACTTATTCAGATAATTTAAATATTCAATTAAATCCTTCTTACTAGACCAGAATGAACATAACCCTTTTAATTTATGGTACAGTAAGGGATGGGAAATTAGTGCAGTCACTTAAAACTAGAAATGGTGTAAGATGATATTAGAATTCTGATATTTCCAGGATAGTCCCATTGTGTAAACCACTGAAACTAGTTACTGAAAGACATTGGGTGTAACAGTTTTGTTCTGCTTGCTTCAGCAGTTTCAGTGTGTTTGTAGCAGTAATGAGAGGCATTACTTACAGCGGAATTACCCCCCTCCCCCCCCCCCGCCTGCTCGTGCCCCCCTTATCTTGTCTCCAGCTTTTCTTATGTTACGACGTCACGTGACCCCCCAGCATCATTTGACGCCACCAGAAGCTGCTTGAGACAAGGTAAAGGGAACTTACAGAGGCCTTGCGCACTCCCCCTGCATTTAATTTAAATGCTTTGGGGAAGAGCGCGAGGGCTCTGTAAGCGCCACGCCCCCCCAGTTTGCGCACCCCTGGCTTAGAGCATTAGTGTAATAAGAAGCACAAGCCTATCGACTATAGGGAAAGGGTTTATACCGGCAGGGATGACACCCTGTAGTTAGTTAAGGGTCATGTTTTGAAGGAGGGGTACAGGACAGCTAGGATAGGCAGGATGCAGGCTGCTGGGTCAGCTATTTTAGGTACTGCACCACGAGGCGGGAAGTTCTCACCCTCTTTGGTATAAAATAAGTATTATTATTATAATTTATTTATAATGCTTCATATATTCCGTAGTGATGTACAATATGATTGGAGGATAAAAACAATAAGATAACAAAGGTTAAAGCACATTGTTACATTAGGTAAGAGGGCCCTGACCCAAGGAGCTTACAATCTATAAGGAAGGATACGTGGAAACATAAGGTACAGGGGGATAAGAAGGTTGTACTGGATAAGAAGGTTGGTTTGTTTTGGATACCTGCTTGTTAATTGAAGGAAATGGAGCTGGAGAAGCAGTAAGTGGGATTGGACGGAGGTAGCGCTATGAGAGCAGGTTCTGTGTGAAGATGGAAATGCTTTAATATACATCTGAAATATTTTATTGAAGACCAATAAGAGAGCGACTGTAACATCAGGGAATGGTAGCAAACAGCTGACACTCTTTGGCTGCCGCCTTTCCTGCGACTCCAGTGTTGCTTCTAAGAGTATCCAAGGTGAAGTGAAAACATGTAAGCAGCAAAAAGACTCCTCTCAGCAGAGTTCAAGGGTGGCAGGTGCTGACGATATCCATGTATGTATGTATGTATGTGTATATATATGTATATATATATATAATATATATATGTGTGTGTATGTATATGCAGTGTTCGACAAACCTATACATTTGCATGCCCCGGGCGTGTGGATTTAACATCGTGGCGAGCTCCTATTGGCCCAAGCATCACACGTTTGGTACTAGGTGGCGAGTAGATTTTTTAGTTGGGCGAGTAGATTTTTTGGTGATTTGTCGACCACTGTGTATATGTTTGTGGATGTATATGTATATGTATATATATATATATATATATATATATATATATATATATACACATACACATACACACATATATATATATATATATATATATATATATATATATATATATATATATATATATAACAATAATTGTCAGGTAATATGTTTATTGTGATGGATACTTTGTTATATGTGTAGCCGGGTCCCCTCTTACCTTTTGGCCAGGAGGGGGATGGCAGCAGAGGTGTCTGGGTGCTGCCGGAGCTGCAGGCGGTCCCGGCTAGGTGCATGGAGCTACTCCGGTACTGTGGAGCGCAGGCGCTATCTTGACAGCCGCGCATGTGCAGTGTGGTCCTCGCGCATGCATATTGGACCAGAGTTGCGGTGGCAATTACCAGGCTCCGTAAGGGACTACATGTCCCAGCAGCCCCAGGAGCTGCTTACCACATGGGCCAGCACAGCCAATAGGGCTGCGAGAGTCACGGAGGAGAGAGAGATACAATTAGCACGCTAAGGACCACACACCTGTCGGAGCAGGGACCTCAATGGAGCAGGTAGTGTCCAGGAGTGCTCCGTTGGACTAGGTCAGTATTGCCCCGTAGGCTCCCTCCAGTTTGTGCGTCCAGGGATGGCCCCTTGATAGGGTCGCTTCCCCAATTGCACACAGCATTGTTATTGCTGTATTAGTGTTAGGACATTGGTGACGGATGCCAAGAGGTGTGCATCTGGGACCAGACCACAGGCATACCTCATAAGAGACATTAAGGGACACCCTCTAGCTGGAGGTCCCTCAAGAGGCGGACACATCTGGACAGGAGAGAGAGGATCCAGTAGACAGTGTCATGGGATCATATTGCGGTTCTGCGGATCCACCATCCAAGTAGGCCTGGTCTGGCCTAAGACCAGGAAGGTACCCAACATGCACCAATGGCCACAGACAGGGGGTAGCGCTACTCCACACACTTTGGGTGGGCCTGACTCTGTGGACACCGGGATGTTAGGTGCCCAGGGCACTCTCAGTACTTTGGGGGTCCCACCGGGGTGGTGTTACTGTGTTGTGGGTATTGCATTGTGGGGGTCTTGTACTATTATTGTATTGTAGAGTTTTATGTGTGTCAGTAAATATAAGCTAGTTATATCAGTGTGTGTATCTTTATTCACTGATTGTATTGGTTCCTGGGAGGGGTTATCCTGCTGCGCTAGGATCCTTCCCAGGTGGAGGCGCTGTATCCAGAGAGAACACAATCGCCCCAGGCTCCCAGTGGCAGAGGATTAGACCTCCTGTATGCTAAACAGGTACTCAGTACATGTAGTTCCCTTAGTCACGGGGAAAGGGGGCTACATATGTTTCAAATATATCATGAATGTTTTTGTTGTCACAGCAGGCAGGATGTCTTTACCAGCTAAAGTTGGTGGGAAATGTACGTGGTTTCTGTCCCAGTTGGGAAATGGTAAGAGAGCAGCAACGCTGATAGCTTTGTGGCTTGGCTTGCGCTAACCTTTAGCGGGATATTTTTGATGTGCCCTTTGGCTCTAGGTTCAGTAGCTGGCATGATATGGATGTTAAGTTGTAATATGTTATGGTAATGTTAGCTGGCAAGTTGGATGTTGTGTAATTTAGTAAATGCTGTGCCTGTTTTACATCCAAATCAGTGTTTTATTGGTATTTGGGTGGGATGGCTGAAGAAGCAGGTTTATGGAGAAATCTAAACGTCATGTAACAAAGTTTGCATCAATATGATGCAGCAGAATTGCATCAAGATAAAACGCCAGGTTTAAGTTAGCACTAACCTATTTTGCAAAGTGTCAGATGTAAAAAGCTTAAATAAAAAAACTTCTTATACTGTATACAGTATGGAGCAGTATATACTAATGCAAAGTAAATATTTTGCTCCATCTTTATACATATCCCCTTATGTAAAAACATAGAGGGACATATTTGCTAAGTTCTGCTGAGCTTTAAGGCACCATATGGTTTATTAATGGAAAGGTCCCACAGTTGCTTTACGGCTTAGCACTGCTTAGTAAATGTGTCTTAAATTGAGAAAACAAACACTTTACAGATAGTAATCTCCATGTCTCAGACATACGTATTATTTAATAATGCAAACATTTTGTGCCATATTGTTAACATAATACATTAAATGCAATGCTAAATTTGTTGTGCTTCTTCCAAGACTATAATCCAGATTCGATAGGTAATTTAAGGCAACAGCAGGAAAACTATTTAGAGAAGAAAATGCAACATTAAAGAAAAGCTGTCATTAAAGTCTGTATTTCACACCATGAGTTAGGGGTATTAATATTAAGGTTCAATCCTCGAGGGGTCTACCAACAGGACAGGTTTTCAGGGGATTAATTTAAAAAAAAGTTGTCTTAGTGATAATTAAGGCTGATTGGTTAAAAACCTGGCGCCTTGGTAGCCATCGAGGGCTGAGCCTGTGCACCCATGCTTTAGGAAGATTTGCATGCTTTTATGCACTGGTAAGCAAGTTGCCATATCATTTAAATAATCAAATATTTACTTATTTTTCAGAGAAAAACATCTTATCAAGCCACGTGAACGTACACAAGACGAGGAACACAGCTGCCAAGCCACGCAGAATTTTTCATTGCCTTTTGCAATCTTTGAGGCTAAAACAGAACTAATACTCCTGTATTCTTTGGTTGCTATTGTAAGTTAATTCAAGTTAAGCATAGTATAGGCATTAAGCAGCTGCTTTTTACAAATGAGTGCATAATTGTCAAGCACTCAAATTGAAACACTTATGGTTTAATTCACGCGGGTAATTTTGTTTTTATTTAGATGAAAGCCATCTACATAAAATATGGGAAAACATATAGTACATTATATATGTGTTCAATGATGCTATATAAATATGTGTGTTTCTACAATTATATTGTCAAGAATTTAATTACTTTGATACAAATTGGATTTTGAAATCTAATAAAATAAATGAGACAATTATTTTGAAGAATGCATTTCTTAAATTTAAGGCGAATATCAAATTTAATGGAATATTTGATGGATTACAAATACAGTAGTTATCACTTTTGTCACCATCAAGTGGGTTTTATGAACAGTTACATTTTTATTTTATTTGATACATTTTTACTAAGCCCGCGTAGATTGCATAAGAACATTATTTTAATGACACCACATATAGTCTTGCAATAAAGAGCAATATACACTGTAAAAATGGAAACGGAAGAGCAATCATACTTAAATATCATGAAAAGGTTATCTAAATAAAAATGCAATAACATATAATGTACTGGTAATGAAGAAGAATGGAGGCTTTTTGCAAACAGTCTCACGAAGACACGTAATTGTTAAATAATTTGTTTTTCCCAATTCTAATAAGGGGGCATACAGTAAAATCAGTCGCACACGAACAGTCTATATTCTCTATGTACATCAGGCAATTAATCTAAGACTTCATCCCCAATGATCCTGAAAAGTTCTTATTGTAATATCTGATTCTAAAATCAATCACAGAGTGCTAACTCTAATCACGGCTGTATAGATTTGTGTACCTGTATATAGCTGTGGCAAGAAAAATAACAATATCTCAGTCTTGCATATCAAAATGTCCTCATGTCCAAATGCAAGAGTTTATTATAACTATTTTCTTGTTTTTCCAATTAAAGTAACATTACTTTTTGGAAGTATTATGATGCTGTACTGAGGAGAGTGAGTTCTGGTCAGAACAGCTCTGAAGATTTTCAGTTCCTGTGAAATCCTTTTTAAAAACCTTCACAAATGTTTATTTGCATGCTTTAGAAATGTCAATCTGTACAAGCTTTGGTTTCAAGACTGATTATGGATTGTTAGAATTACCGAACAGTGTAGCTTGATGTATTACTTGAGAAGGTTTTAGAACTGGGAATTATTACCAACGTATGGCTCCATAAGGCCACGTCCATAGAGGGGTTGTCAGTGCTGGACCGCGCTGAACCTGAGGCTCGCCTGCTGAAATCTGCGCGATGCAGGCGAGTCAGAGGGCGCGATCGGGAGGCGGGGGGAGACTGAGGGAGGCGGGGCAGTGACGTCGCTGGGCCAATCGCCCGCGACGCACCGACGTCAACTTCACGGTGCCGACGTCACAGCGCCGTGACTTTGACACTGCTTTGCGCTGATTGGATGTTTTCAGCCGACAGCGCTCTGAAAAACAGCTTGGCTGTTGGCTGAAAAATCCAGCACCTCAGCACGCCTGCGGACGCTCGCGTGAGCCCCTCTAAAGACATCCTCATGGAGGATGCAGGGGCTCAGCGCGGAGCGTCCGCACGGCTCAGCGCGGCCTCCCCTGCTATGAACTCGGCCTAAGGCATCTACTGGTACTGGAAGGCACACACTTGAATGGGCCCTAAGGTATCTTCCAGTGTCCGAAGGTGTCTTATGGAGTAGCACGGCTCTTCAACACCTCTAGGTAAATGCAGGATCCCAAAGTAGCGCTAGTAATTGTGCTGCGCTATGTTGTCACCTAGAGGAGCTCTTGTTTCTGAAACATGCTCCTTCAGGAGTTGTTGTTTTCTCCTGATCCCCGCTCTAGGTCACATTCCAGTTTCTTCTTTTTAAAAGCATTATCTATCAGCTGAGAATGTTACTTATTTCTATAGCTATTAGATTATTTATTTTTCTTAAAGCAGCAAATGAGTTTCTATAAAGGCCAGGTATTGTGGTAGGATTCTCATCAGCTATATGAATCTTCTAATTCAGCGGTGCTCAACTCCAGTCCCCAAGCTCCTCCCCCTTCCCCCAACAGGTCAGGTTTTCAGGATATCCCAGTTTCAGCATAATTGGCTTAATCCATCCCTGCTTCAGCACAGGTGGTTCAATCAGAGGCTCAGTCTTCGACAGAGCCTCTGATTGAGCCACCTTTTCGGAAGCTGGGATATTCTGAAAACCTGACCTGTTGGGGAGCTTGAGGACTGGACTTGAGCACCCCATAGTAGCCACACTACTAACCCCTGATGAAGTCGCATCATGGTGATGAAATGCGTTGGGCATGTTAGTGACGTCACCCAGTCGACGGAGAGAGACGCACTGATGTCAGCATACGAAGGTAAATCAGTGTCCATTCGGTGGTCTGTTTGGATCGAGACATTGAGAATCTATGCACTCTGAGAACTTTTATAATCAAGTAACCAGCTAATCAGCAATATCTCTGTACTGCGCTGTGAACTCTGTTAATACATTACTCGCACAATGCTTACCATCACTGTATCCTTGTTATTACATTTCATTTGCCCATGCTATCATATTAAAATAGTTTTAACTTTTTTAAAGTATAGAGCATGCACTTCTTATTGTTTTTTTGTGTGTTATATATATATACTAGCTGAGAGACCCGGCGTTGCCCGGGATGTAAATGCGTAATAGGTAGTATTATTTATAAATCGTGGAACAAAAGGTGACTGTTTGTTGTAAAGGTTGGATAATAATATTGAAAAGAAAGATGGAAGAAAATGTAATACGATGTTGTATAAAAATGGTTTATTGTAACCACATCACAGTACAATGTATATTTTGGTGCCATAAGTGATGTAAAAATCTGAGTCGTGTGTCCTGCTAGGGTGTGAAGCGGCGGGTGGCGCGTGGGTTGTGAGTGCTGTCTGCGAGTGGGGGTCCTGCTAGGGTGTGAGGCGGCGGGTGGTGCGTGGGTTGTGAGTGCTGTCTGTGAGTGGGGGTCCTGCTAGGGTGTGAGGCGGCGGGTGGCGCGTGGGTTGTGAGTGCTGTCTGTGAGTGGGGGTCCTGCAAGGGTGTGAGGTGGCGGCTGGCGCGTGGGTTGTGAGTGCTGTCTGTGAGTGGGGGTCCTGCTAGGGTGTGAGGCGGTGGGTCAGTGATGTCGGTGCGTAGGGGCGGGAGGCAGCAGGTGTGTGTGGCGGCAGGTATGTGTCGAGTGTGGCGGGTGTCTGTTGAGTGCGTGCAGCGGCTGTGAGGCGGTGGGTGAAAGGCAGAGGCGGCCAGAGTAAGGGCGGGTGAAAGGCAGAGGCGGGGGTTGGGAGGCGGTAAGGCGGGCATGAAGGCGAAGGGCGGCGGGAAGGGGGGGGTGGTGGAGGGGGGCAAGGGGTGGAGGAGGGGGGCAAGGGGTGGAGGAGGGGGGCAAGGGGTGGAGGAGGGGGGCAAGGGGTGGAGATGGGGGGCAAGGGGTGGAGGAGGGGGGCAAGGGGTGGAGGAGGGGGCAAGGGGTGGAGGAGGGGGGCAAGGGGTGGAGGAGGGGGAAGGGTTAGAGGAGAGGGGGAAGGGTTAGAGGAGGGGGGGAAGGGTTAGAGGAGGGGGGGGGGAGGGTTAGAGGAGGGGGGGGAAGGGTTAGAGGAGGGGGGGGGAAGGGTTAGAGGAGGGGGGGGGAAGGATTAGAGGAGGGGGTGGAAGTGTGGGAGGGGGTGGGAGGGGAAAGGGGAAAAAGAGGTGGAGGGGGGGGAAGAGGAGCGGAGGGGGGGGTGGAAAGGGGAGCGGAGGGGGGGGGGAAGGGGGGTGATGGGGGGGGGTGGAGGGGAGGTGTGGAGGGGGGGGAGATAAATGGGGAGGTGAAGGGGGGTGGAAGGGAGAAGTGGAGTGAGGGGAGGTGAGGGGAGGTGATCGGGGGTGAGGGGTGGGTGAGGGGAGGTGAAGGCCGCTCACTCACCCGTCCGGCAGGTCCCACGTGGATCTGAGGCGGGAGGCAGCGTGTTGTGGCCGCTCTCCCGCTGTGTCCCGGGCGCTCACTCGCTCCCACCGCTGACTGTAGCGGCGCCGGGGGGGGGGGGGTATCGGGGAGACACTGACACTGGAGGGGAGGGGGGGTGGAGGGGAGGTGAAGGGGGGTGGAGGAGAGGTGAAGGGGGGTGAAGGCCGCTCACTCACCCATCCGGCAGGTCCCACGTGGATCTGAGGCGGGAGGCAGCGTGTTGTGGCCGCTCCCCCGCTGTGTCCCGGGCGCCGCCATCTTGGGTACTCGGCGCCGCGAGGCAGCCTGCCTGGCCACTGGCTGTTCCCCCGCCGGGGAGGGGTGAGTTGTAGCGCCGGGGAGGGGGGGGCATGTATATGTGTGGGGGGGGGAGAGGTGGGAGATATAGAGGGGGGTCTCGCACGGCCGCTGACACTGGGTGGGGGGGGGCGCTGAAGGGGTAATAATAGTGTGTGTGTCCCGCTGACTGTAGCGGCGCCGGGGGAGGGGGGGGCGGGGTGAAAGCGCGGGAGACACGGGGAGAGGAGGAGGTGCGCACGGGTGCTGCTAACACTGTGAGCTCCGCTAATGTAGGTAACACCCCCCCTACACACGTGTGTGTGTGTGTGTGTGTGTGTGTGTGTGTCTGTCACTGTGTGTGTGTGTGTCTCTGTGTCCCTGTGTGTGTGTGTGTCCCCCTGTGTGTGTGTGTGTCCCTGTGTGTGTTTGTGTCCCTGTGTGTGTGTCCCTGTGTGTGTGTGTGTCCCTGTGTGTGTGTGTCCCTGTGTGTGTGTGTCCCTGTGTGTGTGTGTCCCTGTGTGTGTGTGTCCCTGTGTGTGTGTGTCCCTGTGTGTGTGTGTCCCTGTGTGTGTGTGTCCCTGTGTGTGTGTGTCCCTGTGTGTCCTTTGGCCCGTCACTCCGCCTCAGGCCAATGAGAGGTGTGCGGGGGCGGGCGGGCCAAGGGACCAATGAGATTTCCCCTAGGGACACCGGACATCCAGGCAGGCATGCATGCATGCAGGCAGGCAAACATACAGTGCTTTCACTAATATAGTATAAGATATATATATATATATATATATATATATATATATATATATATAAAAGCCCGTGGTGCCTCGTATTATATATATATATATATATATATATATATATATAAATATATGTATGTATAATACGAGGCACCACGGGCTTACTTAACTCTCTCCTATCCACACCAGGTACAATACATCATTAGGACAGATCTGATTTAGTCATAAATTGTTTGAAACTTGGCAGTTTAGTGAAAAAATTAACATATATACAAAGAATGTACTACAGAAATATCTTCATTTATTGTTATATATTCCTAAAAATGTGTTTAGTTCTGTAAAAATTGAAACACACATTATTTAAACAAGACAATAAAGGAGTAATGAAAAGGTAAGTGCTACAGATATAAATGGAGAGAACATGAGATGTATTTCCAATTCCAAAGAGATTACTATCAAAGCACAGATAATTTAATGGGGTATTCCATGTGATAGCACCAGATCTGCGCTATTGCATTTTACGGAATGAGGGCACATGGGGCTTATTGAGTAAACTGCCCAGAAAGCCTTATTAACTTCAGTGGGGCTTTCCCGTGTGATAGCGTCAAATTAGGGGCTATCATAGCTTACACTACAGTATAAGCCCCTGTATTTCAAAATCTCTGAGCTGCAAATCTGAAACAAAGTGATTTATCAAAAAAAAGTGACCAGGATTATTCTGCAAACAATGGTTTCTGAGCATATAATCAAAATCAGTATACAGTGCATTATATGACCAAGTAAAAAAAATATAGACACTGTAATTATGGATTATATTCTTCTACAGAGAAAAACGTCATTTTTTTGCTTTAAATAATAGGAAGAAGAAATTGCTTTCTTGCCTTAGGAGGAATCTGAGTTTGCAAGTTTCAGTTTCAAACTGAGAAGCTTTGAAGATAAATTATTGTTTATTACACAGAATTTATTAACATTGCTTTTCACCACAAAGAGTTTCTAGCAGAGATTGTATACCCATTAATTTACACGGGTTATTCAAAAGGCAAGTAATTTATGCATCCAAGCGGAAAGTAGAAGGGCATTAATGTAGAAAAGTACCATATAAACAAATTCTTAATAAAAAAGACACAAAGTAACTCTAAAGGACACCAGTTTAGTGAACACAAATATGAATTAACAGTAAGGAGCATATAAAACTAAAAAGGTTAAATAACATAGTAAATGTAATGACTATTTCCTGTGTTATTTTAATGCTAAATTAAGCCGTCACTCCACTAGAGGAAACATTTAAATTACTTAGGTCAGAGACATCACATTCCCATGTACTGTTACATCCCTCATCACCTTGGGATAAGGCAAAAGGGACCAGGAGATCAACTGTAAGTAACACAAAGTCAAAAGTCCACTGCAACAGCTGCTTATATTTCAGCACGATGACTGAAGAGCCACCGTTTTATTCATGCTGATTAAGATATTAATATTCTGTATTGCTTCATGAAAACAGCATCTGTCCTACTTTTCTCACCTCCTAGAGTACAATACAAGGAAAATCTGGAATCCACAGTAGTTGTCTACAGGTTTTAGATGCAATTACATATCAATACTGAATACCAAATTAGTTAGTGTTTGATATGTAAAGTGTGTGTTTTTTTTTTTTTTAACATTTTGTCACATGAAAAAATTATTTCAGAAAATATCTACATTAGACGAACCACTGTACAACCGCATTCTTGACACAAATATTTAATTGTCCTTTGCTTGGAATCTAACTTTATACAAAACCCACTTAAAATTGTATACAAAAGTTGAAATTTGGACTATTCACTGGCATAAAAATAGTAATAATAATAGTAGTCATATTAATACTAATGTTGGAAATCATTCCAAACAATAATAATACAAAATAAGAAGAGACAAAAATGTTAATAAAACAGAAAGGTCATTCATAATTGTCCCATTACCATGTCAAGATATACAAAAAGAAGACAACACAATTGAGAAATGCATATTCATCTTTTTTCCATAAAATTTTCAAGTTCATCTTGCTCTGCTACACTGCGCACCTGTCAAAACACCTTTTCATCTCCCCTTAGGACTTTAATGAAAATCATATCTTCAAGCAACATTGATTCAACATAATCAGCCCTAGGGTGATAGAGAATCCTTTATCATTCCAAATGATTTGGCAATCAATTGTACTTAAACAGGCTATGTCATGGTCAAATGGTTTGTGTTTGCTATACAGTATTTGAGTAAAGTCAGGGCCCCCGTCAGATTTCCCAGGGCCCAGGACTAGGGTTTCAACTGCCCAAACCCCCGCCCCCATGTCGGCAGCCTTACGTGCCCTCCACTTTCACATCTGTATTTCTCCCCCCCATTTTCTCTGACTCTTCCCCTCTCTTCATCACTCACTTTCCCACCCTCTGCTATCAATCACTCTCATTCAATATCGCTCCCTCAATCCCCCTTCCTCGCATTCCTATCCCCCTCCTGCCTTGGTCACATACAATTCCCCCCCCCTCCCACACACACACAATAATTACCCTCCACAATACCCCCACAATACAGACACCACTATACTTCCCCAAATATAGACACCCCTACACGTCCAAATACAAAAACTACTACACTTCCACAAATACCGACACCACTACTCCACCCAAATACTCACACCACTACTCCTGCCCAAATACTGACACCACAATTCACCCCCAAATACAGACACCACTAACCTCCAAATACAGACATTACTACACCCCCTAGATACAAACATCACTACACGTCCGAAGATATAAACACCACTACCACCCAGAAACAAACACCCCCACTACCCACCCAGATCGAAATACCCACCAACCTCCACATATATACACCCCTACAATCCCTGATATAAAAACCCACACTACCCCAATATAAAAACACCCCCACTATTCATCATGATACCCACATTACCACTACCCTCCTTCACAGAAACAAACATCCCCACTACCCCTACACAGATACAAACACCCTACCCTAGATACAAACACCCCCACCCCCACAGATAAAAAAACTGTCAACCTCAGATATAAACACCTTCATTACCCTAACCCCCATGATACAAACATCACTTCTCTAGTTGTTACCATTGCCCCCACATCCCGGCTCTCCCCAGCTGCTGTCTGTCTCTTCCCATGCCAGACCTCTCCTGCTGGAAGCTGTACCCAACTTCTGGCCCTAGCTGGGGTGAGTTGGGGCCCAGCAGTGGCAACCAGAAGCCAGGCAGCTGGATTGCAGAAGTTAGACCTAACCTTTGCTCGGGCCCAACTTGCAGCGCCGGCAGCCCCTCCTGCAGCCTCTAGGCTTTGTACACGTGTCCTGGCTCTCCCCCCCCCCTGTCAGCAGACCTGAGTACAGTGTTCAATAATATGTATTGTGAAAGTATGAGAGAAGTTTACTCAGAGAGTCTTTATCTATTGGGATATTGAGTAGGAAGGAATATCAATTCCTGGATACTCAACATCCAAAAATCCCCAATTTTATCATTTGCCGAAGATCCATAAGGATATACGAACCCCTCCCTGGCAGGCATCATATTAGGCATTGATTCCCTCATGGGTAATTTATCCAAATATATAGACAGATATTTACAGAAATAAGTGGTGGAGATGCAGTCACATATCAAAGATACAACACATGTTATTAACCTTATTCAGGAGATAACATGGGAATCAGGATATTTTGGGGAAAATTCTGAAGTGGATGCCCTATATATTAATATAATTCATGAGGCACTTTAATTGACCATGTACTAAATTTGACTCAAAACGATTAATTTTTTAATGGATCTTTTTATTTGCAGATGAGAGGCACTCCCATGGGAGCAACATGTGAACCTAGTTATGCAAATTTGATTATGAGATTTTGGGAGGATTCATTTATTTGGAATAACAATCAATTTCTCCAGAATTTGATCTTTTTCCGAAGGTTCATTGATGATATTCTTATCATCTGAAAAGGTGATATTTTGGACTTAATATCCTTCTTGAATTTTATCAATACGAATGATTTTAATTTAAAATTAACTTAGAAATTCGATAAGTGTAGTATTGCATTTTTGGACCTGGTCTTATACATATCAGAGGATTTGGAGATTCAAAATTAGACTTTTTACAGTATATAGAAGTGGATTGCAATAAATATTTAGAGGCAACAAGTAATCATCACTCACATTGGATATCTAATATTCCGTTCGGGCAATTTCAGAGTGTTAGGAGAAATTACTCTCGAATTGAAGATGTTGTGAGTCAGTCAGTTCAGCAAAAAGAAAAGTTTCTAAGGAAGGGCCACAAAAAATAGAATATTGAAATGGCATACAATAGAGCCATATCTCTAATCAATGTTTTCCAACCTTATTTTGGTTAAGGAACCTAAGTGATATTCTGAGGAATGGAAAAAATAGGGTAACCCCAATTATCGAGGCCACTACCAGGCACTATGGAGTGTGTTTAGGAAAGAAGGTTTGACGCCGGTATATAGGTGATGCAGGTAATAAGGCAATATATGGGTATCTCCGATACTAACAAGGGGAGTGGGGTACTGGAAAACCGGTTAGAGGTACAAGGGGACACCTCCCAAGGGGGCGCCCCCAAGTAAATCACGGCCTGGCTACCAATATATCCTCACCTGTCTCCCCTGTGTATCGCGTGGAGGTCCCTTGAAAGCCGTTCCTGTTTGCGGCTGCAAGCTTGATCCTGGAGGTCCCTTGAAAGCCGTTCCTGTTTGCGGCTGCAAGCTTGATCCTGGAGGCTCTGTGTGCTGGGATTCTGCTTGCTGGCGTCTGCGTGCCCCAACCGGATATGACGTCACAGATGAAAAAAATAGAGATTGCTTCCGAGGTTCACAGCACCTTCACTCAGCCAGTTGTATGAATATAAAAAAGTTTATTAGTAACCAGCAATGTACAACAGCATGAACACTCTTACGCGTTTCGTCCAAGCCAGGACTTTTTCAAAGAGGATTGTATTGGTTGTCTGATGTTTCATTAAACTACAATTGTCATCTGAGAGTGATGCAGTCCCTTTTTTTTGCGGTGTATCTACTGGACTGGTTGGTGTTCCCTGTCTTTCTGTGCGCACCTCTATCTCTGTTAAGTATCCTCTGCTAAGTATATATTTTTTTCTGTTGTGTTTTTTTCATACAGTCATATGTTTGAGTGCATCCGGCATTACAGTATATATATATATAAATGTTTTGTGTAGTTTGAGTTTTATTAAAATATTTTAGAGTCAATTTTTTTTATGATTGTAAGGATCTCATGATGGCATTTCTTTCTTTCTGTTGCCATGGTGTCCAGGGTGTATTTAAAGAGCTAGAGTTTGGCTGGTTATTAAGCTTTCCTCTTATCATGTAAATACTACACTACAGAGTTTGCGCTCTTTTTGTGTTTTTTTTTCTATAGAAGTTTTCTACAGTATGTGAAGAGATTAAATAGGAATATATTCTCTGCACAACAATGGTTAAAAAAAAAATTCAATACAAATCAACGTAGCATAAAGATGATTGCTCATATTCACTAAACAAAGCTATGCCACGACACCTTGGCATCAGAAAGCACTGTCCATTCCAATGAAGAGAATGGTCAGTCTTGTAGTGTAGCACCACTTTGTTAATATGAGCCAACATTATTTAATAGCTGACTGATATTGCAAGGGATGGGCAAGCTTTTTCACCAATGTTCGACCTTTCGAGAATTTGTCATAGTTCGAAAAAAAGCTGCCTCTTTTTTTAAGCAAATGCAGAAGTTTATAGAAGAAAGGGCATACCATAAGCTGGAAACCCTTGCTGGAAAGCTTGCTGTTATCTTTGAGAGTTGTGGCAGCAGAGCGTCTTTATATTTTATGCCTGGGAATCAGCTTACTGATGCTGACCAACAATAGAGAGAAACTGTTTTGTGCCTTTAGTTGTACATTTTCCTATATATATATATTTAGATAAGATTTTTTTCTGCACATGTAGTTAATGAATTGAACATTTAACAATGCAAACTCAACAAAACATGTTTATAAAGCCCAATATTTTAATGTTAAAAAGCTTATAGTATAAAAGAGAGTTTTATTTTGGATATTGGAAGGAATGGTTCTATAGCTGACAGTTTAAAATAATATCTATTGAGGAGGCTCAACAGCTCCATTATAACATGCTCGACTTTTGGAATGGTATATTGTGTTTTGTTAGTTGAACATCTTTACACACATTTTGTTCATAGGTTTTATTCGCCCTTGGGGTTCTATAGAAAATATATTCTCCCATAGGCTGCTTTGGCTTTTTAGTGCATCAACGCTAGCTGCTATATAAAGATGCGCTCACCTTCATACATAATAACCTGTGCTATACCATATAGTGATAATAAAGTACAAATAGTTAAGTGGTTTCACATTCTCTGTCTTCATCGGCCTCAAAAAGGTTCTCAGGAGCAAAGACTTAGGTGTTAGGTAATGTCATGACTGATGCTACACACACTAATCAGGGTTCCGTGACAGTAAATATTTTAAACAGTTAACCAGAGTCAGACTCATTTATGGGAAATGTTCCAAATCCAACACCAACATTCCATAGAAAAGGTTTGGTCACAGACTGGAACGGGATTTATGCATTAATAAATTACTGCATTCATTTAATGTACATAGATTGTTTTCATGTTTTTGTAGTCTGTTACATTATTCAGGCCATCTGCATTAAAAGTTTTTTTTTTTTATAACGTTTCACAGAATTCATTTACATCTTAGTAAACATACCTATATATGCTGGTTATCTCCAAAAATCAAACTTTTTGAACAATGGAGCCTAGTAAATAAAGTACAATACTGTAAATTCAGCACTACGGCATAGACACACTTATTGACTTAAATGGGCGTTTCCATGCAGTACTGTAGTGCCAAATTAACTACCCAAAATGTCAATAATCAAGGAACAATACAACAGATGACAAAGCTTACACAGCTACCTATTGCACATAAATGTAGGCAAGAACACCATTTGGTAGGGTATAAAATGTACATGCAGGGTACATTCTGAAAGATATGACACAAACGTCATATAGACGGCATGGTGGCTGGAATGGTATCTAAGATTAGGCGTAGGTTTGATGGTATTATAACATACAATATTATTTTCACCCTTTTGTGAGTGCTGGTCTTATTGTTTCCTGCGTCATTCCATAAAAAGCACTATAATATGTGCTAGAAAAGAAAGCGCAAAACCGCCCATAGTAGTGTGACCCAATTTTAATAATAAAATTATAAAAGGTAAGCGGTCAACAACTCACAATGTATCTGTTTAAAATCAGCGTTCACGCTTTTTTGGGAAGTGTGGAGGTCATATGCATTCCTCGCAGAGCTCGTCAACTCTCTCCCAGCTGATCAGACCTAGTCGCCTAGTCGCACTGCTTGTGCACACTCTTTCTCGGCAGGTCAAGGGAGACAGTCAGGCATCCTCTGCTCGTCTAGCAGGTTTCCCCAGGAATCCCTATGCGTTTCGTGAGTTGTCTCACTTAATCAGGGGTGTTATTTGGCCTCAGCAGTTCTCAATATTTATAGGGCCTTCAATTTGGTTGTAATTGATATTGTATACTATGTATAATGTAATATGCTCAAGTAATATACAGTAGCTATATAATATCTTCAATGTATGCAAAGGTTTGCACAAGATTACTAGTTTTATAGGAACATAAGAGAAAGCAAATATAATATTTATTACAGCAATGGTTTTCGGTAATAGCTTAATTACCCAACAGGAAAGATGTGAATTTTAAACCACAAACAGTAATCATGGCATCCTTTGCATTCGTGTCCGGCTAGGAAACAAGTGGTCAGCATTACTTAGAACATGCATAGTCATCAAGAAGCGTGCTGTTCTTCACTGAATAATCTGTCATATTCCTTATTTTCTCGACAATATACCAAACTGTTTGGGCAAAGTAGGCACTTTCAATTTCTAATTTTACAATTTATTTGACAACATTTTTTTTTATGTTCAGTGCCTTGAATTTTGGGAAAGGGTAATGAATATGAAAAGTGTGTGTGTGTGTGTGTGTGTGTGTGTGTGTGTGTGTGTGTGTGTGTGTGTGTGTGTGTGTGTGTGTGTGTGTGTGTGTGTGTGTGTGTGTGTGTGTGTGTGTGTGTGTGTGTGTGTGTGTGTGTAGTGTAAAATATGGCCACATTTTTTAACATTTTGAAGGTCTGAATTTCTATTAATTTGTCCTCTATGTATTTAATTTTTCAGCACTTCTGTATTGCATAATTAGTATTTGACCTGTCTTGATGAACACAAAAAAGTTAAGGCTTATAATATGCGCATATTCATAAACTTTACAGTTACATCAACATCTCACAGTTCTTTTTTTTTTCTGCTGTCTTGTAGACTTCTGCATGAATAATAACAATTAGCATCTTTCCAACATCGCATCACTATTAAAAAATAGCATGTTGAGCAGACTTTCTTTTCAGCTTTGCACCTGTATTTTGTTATATTGAAATCTGCACAATTACATCTTTTTTTATCTGATTATAACAAGCGTAATTGGTTCTCACCTGCCTGGAAAGGATCGACTGGCATATAAATATCTAAAATGACAAGGGGCTTATATATGATGTGTTTGTTGCCTTTTTATCTTAATGTTGCAAAGTGCGAAGCCTTAATTGATAAACAAACAAAATAAATGGTGGTCATCATTATGAAACAACTATAACAAAAAAAACTTGTCCAAAGCTGTATGGATTTTGTTGTTTTTTTCTGGACTGTTCTATAATGCCCTGCAGAGCAATGGTTTGCAAGGTTTATAATCCTTTTGTAGCCAGCGGCTAAAACAGATTTCCCCTCTGATATTGAAAAGATTTAAGTATCAGCGCTACACATACATTACTTGGACATAATTTACACAATTTACTGGCCTATTGTAGTGAAGATAATTACATTTGAGGTACTGTAATTTCCAAAAATATGTTCCAATACACATAAAAAGAAGATGTGGGAGCATTGTAGTGTCATAATATAAATCTCCGTCTTTATTAACAAAAGCTTTCTTCAATAAAAATGATGTTCACCTGGAAATATATCTAGGTACATTGCTTCACCTCCAGTCACCATCATTAGAGAGTCCCCTCAAAAGTATACATTATCTATGTAACAGCTTTGACCCCCCCCCCCCCCGCCAACAGGAGATGGCCACACCAAAGTGATCAAATGTCTATTCAAGTGTTGCTTATGTGCAGGTGATGCTCAGTGTCTCCTATTCACTTTGTCTCTCAGGGTGATGCCATTCTTGCAGGCCTGGTATGGTAAGCATTTAGAAGAAATGATAGATGGTGCCAGGACCCTTTCCTCAACTTTATTCATAGGAACAGCATACAAAACTTCTTCCTTGGGGGGCTCATGCAGCATCCAACCCTAAGAGGCACATTCTTTCCTTTGTTGTCACTATTTGTGGCAATCCAATGCTTGGCTGTGGGCTGTTCATTCCTCCACTAGGATCTCTTGGCAGGATGCCCTCTTGCATCACGATACCCAACTTATCTCCCTATTAGAGCTGCTCTGGGGGTGATACTCTGTGGTACTTAGTGAGGAACGTCCAATAGAGTACCTGTCCATCCCCTCTTGTGAATGGAACACGCCTCAGGGCGATGCAGATGCAGCCACCTGTATCTGACCACATGCCTGGGAAAATACTGTGGCTATATAACAGTAAACTCTGAGAGATTTCTGTGAAATTCAGCAGCCAGACTAATGGCCCATAGGATTAACACAGCAGCTGGCCCTGTGTATGAATGGGACTGCAGGGATCCCGCTGTGCTAATCCGATGCGTCATTAGTCTGGCTGCAGAAACCTTAAAGAAATCTTGCAGTGTTTACTGTGAGATAGCCCCAGATATTCCTAGGCAAGTGGTCGGATACAGATGGCTGCATCTGGGGCTCTAGTATTTAGGGGTGACACTTTTCCCTATATAGAAAATAACAAAGGGGTTCTGAATCTAACACACATAGTTACTGACTTACAAGACTGAAATTATTAATAATGAGATCCCTCTTATTGGTCTCCTCCTGGGATCTGAAGCTAGAATGTTCCATCACCACTTTATATACTCCATAGTAACATCAGTAATCAATATGGCTACTAAGTGTTTAACATTCTATTTAGTATCTTATTTAATGGCATCATCAGGCGCCTTCTAAAAGGTGGGTGTGGCTAGGTTTCTGCCCAGAAACTCCACACCTTGTGATGGATAGACACAATACAATTGTATCTACCCATACAATTAACCTTTAGGGCTCTTACTTAAAGTAATATTCCCACAGAGATGCTACATCTATAAAACAAAAATACAATCACATTTTACAGTGTAGCACCTTTAATGCCAACGTAAATAAGATAAATGAAAACACACTCACAAACTACAGTAAGATACGATATATGAACATCAAGGTGCAGTCCTTGTCCTTAAGCATAATGCTATGCTTGTGGGTATACTGTCATTCCCAGATGAAGTGAGGAAAGCAGCCACGAATGGTGGAATAGAGTCTGGCATGAGGCTCAAGGATGAGGGCTGCACATTGATGTACTTGGATTGCAATTCACAGTAGTTGTGAGTGCATTGTGATTGAGTGCCTTTTAATAGATTTTATTTACTTTGGAATAAAAGATGCTACATTATGAGAGGTGTGCTTGTGTGCGCTTCATTGAGAAAGCACCTTGATGTATGACATCACCTCCTCCCCGTAAATACTTACCCCTTACTTAAAACCATGTACAGTATATAAAAAAAAGAAAGAAGATATAAACAAATTAATCCTTATCATTAAAACGCTAAATACTTTCCCCCAACTGATATACATCTTGATGGACTAATGAATACTTTTGTTGGGACACTTACATTACAAATGTTTTGATGTGACTGTATTTTTTATCAAAGAAAGCTTTGGTTAAAAAGATAGTGATTTTATAATATCATCATGCAATTCTCAAAAAACTTTTTGGGATGACAAGGAATGTATGTTGTTGAACTGTACGCAGTTAGAAATGAAGTCCCCGACTGCATATAGTAGTAACACACATGTCTGAAGGTGAACCAGTCCCCCATGTAATTTTCAGAGATTAATCTCCCCAAAATATTAACTTTAAACAAAACACCCCTGTTATACTATATCTGCCTGATTTACTGCAGAACATTAAAATTAATTATCATAGAATACAAATGTCCATGTTAAAGAAATTGTAGCATTATGAAGTTCTATTGCACGAGACATTATTATATACAGTACTTACTCTAGCACCCTCTCTAACATAAAGCTTTTCGAATCTGTTACAGCTGCAGCGGCCGTTATTCAAATAAATCACGGCGCCGATTTCGTGTGCTCTGCTGTACTCCACGCAGCATGAACGCGGCCAATCGCCCCAGGCACCCGCTCTTATCGTGACTGCTTTGTTGAATTTCATGGATTCTGTTTCTTAGGGTGCAATGAAATGAATGAATTGCAATGTGTATAGTACTGTGCTACTGTGCTACTCTGCTACTGTGTCAATTTCAGGTGTTTATTAAAAACCAGAACTCTAAAATACCATTTTCTGCACTCGCCGCACTAGCCTCTTAAGGCGGTAAGGTTTCAAGAAATCGGCGTCATAACATCGGTATTCCGATGTACACAACGCGTGATTTGTTTGAATAACGCCCGCTGCAGCTGTAGCTGCAAAAAAAACCTCTTGACTGTAGATTTCAACTCTCAAAATCTTTATATCAGTGCAAGAACATGGATTTGAATGCACTCTTAGTAACAATTTGTGCTTCTTCAGTTTTCTTATTATTTGTTTATAAAATATAACACTTTTGTAATATGATTCTCAACATATTTTTTGCTATGTGTATGTTATTGATTTGTATAAAGGATATTTGTTGGTGGATTCCAGTATGAAGAGAACAGATAAGCTTACATGTGCAGTAACAGAACATTATTTTTAGGACCAATAAACACTAAATTGAGTTCTGTATTGTCTTGGTGTTTCATTATTAGTGAACTTGTGTTGTTTGTAAATAAATCCAAAGCCCTTGTGTGTTTCGACTCAGCAAAGGATGTGAGCCATGTGCCTACTTTTTTCTGTCTGGATCTATCTATCTATCTATCTATCTATCTATCTATCTATCTATCTATCTATCTATCTATCTATCTATCTATCTATCTATCTATCTATCTATCTATCCATCTATCTATCTATCTATCTATCTATCTATCTATCTATCTATCTATCTATCTACAGATAGGAAACAGTAGGCACATCAGTAGAACATGTAGAGGCAAGTACACGCTTCATAAGAGGAGCATGTGGGAATATGTTACCCAGAGAACGTAGTCCAGTGTAATAAAAAACAGCACATTGCAGGATTTGAGTGTCAAAAAGTTGTATTAGGATGAAGCAAAATACAATGAAATTAACCGAAACGTTTGTTCATTCCATTGTATTTTGCTTTATCCTAATACAACTTTTTGACAATAAAATCCTGCAATGTGCTGTTTCTGATTACACTGGACTATGGTCTCTTGGTAAGATATATAATATATATATATATATATATATATATATATATATATATATATATATATATATAAATATGTAGAGGTATCAGTACCGTGTTAGCCGAGCTTCAATAATCAAAAAATAAATAGATGATACCGTTCTGTGGCTAATGAAATGCTTTTATTTGTGCGAGCTTTCGAGATACACTGATCTCTTCTTCCGGCGATGTAACATCGCCGGAAGAAGAGATCAGTGTATCTCGAAAGCTCGCACAAATAAAAGCATTTCGTTAGCCACAGAACGGTATCATCTATTTATTTTTTGATTATATATAAATATATATATATATATATATATATATATATATAAACAAACATCACAGCTTGCACTCCATGTACTGGTTCATATAGACAGGTGCTAGTCTCAAATAATAGAAAAACAACATTACCATTCTCTCGTCCGGTAAAGAAAGACTGCACTCGGTTCATTAATCATGAAAAACAGTTTTTCATGATTACTGAACCGAGTGCAGTCTTTCTTTACCGGACGAGAGAATGGTAATGTTGTTTTTCTAAATATATATATATATGTGTAGCCCCCTTTCCCTATGCCTAAGGGAACTACGTGGCAACTACTCGTGCTGCTGTACATATTTTCTCACAGGAGGCCTGAGCCTCCGCTTCTGGGAGCCTGGGGTGAGCTCTCTTCCTCCGTTCGGTGCAGCACCTCCACCTATGAGGGATCCAGCGTGGGCGGGATGATTCCGCATAGGACTCAATACTCTCAGTAGTAACAATACGACACTATAATTATAACTGGGCTTTACTATAATGGCACAGAAAATACACCATACGTAAATATGCATCAGCAATAGTACAAAACAGTTGTACAATACCCAACACCCCTGTGTGGTTCCCCCAAATTACTGAGGGTGTGCTGGGCACCTAAACACCCAGTGTCCACAGAAAGATCTCACACCAAAATATGAGCTAGCGCTACCCCCTGTTAAGTGTCGGTGCACAGTGGCTACCTTCCTGGTCAACGCCCGACCAGGGAATACTTGAGCATCGATGATGGATCAGGTCCCATGCAGCGTGCCTCCAACATAAATCCCCTTACTGCTTAGAGTGCTGGATGATGCCAGTCCTGTAGGCCGGTACATGTGGTGGAGTCTCTGTTCAGAGGAACTCCACACTGTCTGGCATCCTGCTCCGCTGCAGCCAAACACTAGATGGCAACACTGAACTAAGGCCAACCCTACAACACTCCCCTACGGTGCAGAGGAAGCTAATTGGAGCCTGCAGGAAGTCTGGCCTAGTCCAGGGGCTTACTAGTTCCCTGGACACTACCGGGTCCCGCGGAGGATATTCTGATCTCCAAAATGGCTGCTCGTTCCTTTTTTTGCAAGGCATTCTGGGACTTGTAGTCTCTAGTGTCTTTTTAGTCCCTTCCAAGATGGGCGGCGCAACTGCGCATGCACAGCAGCCCGAACAACCTCCGACACCTCTCCCCATTCATGCGGAACCTTGCAGCCCAGCCAAACAGAGGAGCAGCTCCCCCCTCACCGGAGGTAAGGAGGGGGCACTGCTACACACACACACACACACACATATATATATATATATATATATATAATAATCAAAAAATAAATAGATGATACCGTTCTTTGGCTAACGAAATGCTTTTATTTGTGCGAGCTTTCGAGATACACAGATCTCTTCTTCCGGCGATGTTACAATGAATGAAGCAAGCAAAAGCTATACTATAAACAGTGTCTATTGGAATGTTATCTGTGCTGGTCCTTCCCCCGGTGTGGATGGGTTTTGGACCAGCACAGATAACATTCCAATAGACACTGTTTATAGTATAGCTTTTGCTTGCTTCATTCATTGTAACATCGCCGGAAGAAGAGATCAGTGTATCTCGAAAGCTCGCACAAATAAAAGCATTTCGTTAGCCACAGAATGGTATCATCTATTTATTTTTTGATTATTGAAGCTCGGCTAACACGGTACTGATACCTCTACATGTATATATATATATATAATCATGAATTGTGTTTAGTGTGCAATTTTTGTTCAGAGTAACACATTAAATGTGTGAGAAATTGGTTTTGAAACAATTTAAGAATTTCACCATTAAGTCTCCACTGCTGGGCAAAGATTAGGTACCCAAGCTCTTATTTGACAACCCAATGTCATCTGTTAGCAGGGTTTGATATACAGAATGCTTTTAAAAATATATATGTGGGCATCTGCTGTATACATTCTGTTCAATGAATTGGCAGTTGCACACAAGAAATACAGAAAATGGCATAAATGCCAGCTGTACATAGATAAGACTTTACAGTAATGTGTGTTGCATACCTGCTGCTATTTTAGTACCGAAACAGCAACCCCCCGTCAGAAGTGTAAATGAGTTTACCCATATAATGCTTTGCTCTTTTCATGGTAACTTCGGACTTCACTGGGATCTGAGGAAAGTTCTTTTTTTGACTGGATATGGGGAAAACCAAGTGTGTGATATGGCACCCTACTAGAATACCAGAACCTTACTGTACTGTACATTCCAAAACCAAATACAGAACCCAAACCTCCCAAAGGATTTAGAATCAAAACACCAGACCAAGTGCCCATCTGTAGGTGTTTATCGTCATTCTTTTGAAATAATTTTACGTTGTTCCATTATAGTTCTACCTCTCTAATTGTGACTATGATTTTATACTTATCTTAAGCATTAGTGTGCTGTATTATGCTCTTTTAGCATTTCCCTGGTTACTTTTATTTTAGCAATAATTTGTTAAAAATGCCAAACCAAACAAATAGAAATACTGTATGGCAAAACCAGAATCAAAACCCACTAGAATGTTGTATAATTTGCAATGTTTCATAATGTCTAAAAAAAATTGGGCGCTGGTGTCTTTTCTTATAAAATGCAATCAAGATCATTAATAAGTAGTGTAAAATAAAAAAATGTTGAATATTACAAATCTATATTTTATGTGTTTATTTTCTGTGAAATTTGTGCAAATGAATGGACATATTTAAGGTTTTATATACCAGAATATTTCCATGAACAATTCCTCACACAAGAGGAATTTAATCAATTTAATCATTAGAAAACCTGAGAAATGTCAAGAATTACTTTTTATCAGTGAGAAGATCTGAGATTGGAAGGTGAAAAACAGGCCTTTCATAAATAACCTTAAGCATATCAAATAAATTAAGCCCATTCATACAGAAAATAAGGAAATACATTGATACAGTATTGTGTTAGTGTCCTCATTTTAATGAAAGAGTATGAATATACAACTAAAACGCTTTCCATGTATTTCATTTTAGGCATGAAAGAGCAAAAAATGCTTAAGCTTCTGAAAGGTTAGGAAGTCTTGCAGCAAAATATAACACACTCTTTCACACACTGATAATTTATCAGTGTTCAAACATATTGGGTACACTGGTAATGCACAGTTGTCAATAATATGCAGACAGGATCATCTTGAAATGGCAGTAAACACTATATGCTACATTTACTCATGGTAAATGTTTGTTCACAACGTGAACTTTTGACGTTCTGCCCAGAGAACAGTAAGACTTTATTTAATCATTTAAAGATGCTATGGAAACGGCTACAAGCAGGTATACTTTCAAGTATGTGATTTAAAACTGAACACGGTATATGGTAGCATTAACGTGCATAGTTACATTTTTCTTGTTTTAACCCAGTGAGTTCTGGAGAGTCATACAAGAGATTGATTTTTCTTTCTTTCTTAAATAATTCTGTTTGAAAATGGAGTAAACCAACATTGGATAAACCATGCTTCTATGTGCTTCTACATGGAACCACATAGTAGCCCTAACCTACAGTAACTCCTCCAACTTTAAATTAGTTAAAGATCATCGTAATGTTGAGCATAAATGTAAAAAGATTAGTACATTTAACATTACTACTGTAGGTGAGTAACAGAGAAATAAGTCCATAAAAGCTCTGCATGAGCACATTGCTGATCGCTGCTTGTGGGAGTGCAGTTTGTGATTCTTAATTGATTTTTATGATGCTTTTTGCAAAATGTAACATGCATATCTCTTACAGCTCTAATAGTTTTATTGCTGCTGTGAGGTTTGTGCATAATTTTGTACAAAAAAAGAATATGTGATACCTTTTGGAAAATCACGAGAGTGGATTACTATGCTTTCCCATGGTGCTTTGGCAGCATACAATCAAGATAATTATTACAAGATTGCTGCAGTGTGACAGTTTTCAGGGAAAAAGCACACATTACCAAAGAAAAACAATGACATTTTAAAAGGAATGTAGAACTCTATTGGGACAGTCAATTGTAAAGAGGGATTTCTGTTCGGTTCCATAAGTAAACTAAGTAACAAGAATAGGAATTTATTTAAATTACTGAAAATATATATATATTTTTTCCGAAAATGAACTTTAAGATTATCAAAGATATAAAATAGTGCTCATTACAAGAGATATGTATTCATGGCTTTATGAAGAGGAAATCTGCAGTTTAGAGACAAAACTACCTATTAATATAGTGATGAAATGCATAAATTCATTTGAAATAATGGAAAACATAAAAAAAATAACCATTTGCAACACCTAGGGGCTTATATAATATACTTTTAGGCAGCTTTCTTGTTGACTAAATGTTTTTTTCTCCGAAAAGCAACGGCTTCACCCTATTCAATATGAAGAAGAATGTAGAATGTACAATATATAAACAAAAGTCGTGGAATAATGCAGATAATCATAAAAATTATCATTTTGCCAAATTGAACTGCAGCTTCGATGCAACATACCCTGAAGAATAATTATCACTGGGAAAGTAAATGGCAGAGCTGATTTTTTTCTTCACTTGTCACAGTTTGGCAAAGAGAGAGAAAGATACCTGTTTTATTAAAGTACCATGAACTGAAATACCATACCTAGACATGCGTGGGCCCCCGGGCCAAAAAACTATTTCAGGGCTACATTAAAAGTGAATGTATTCCATAGATTCAGGAGAAAAAAATTACTCAATTTAAATTGGAGGATATCTCTCCTCATCATCTCTCCTCATCAGCCCTCCTTAGCTCTACCCCCTCCTCCAGCTCTCTCCCAAACGCCTCCTCCATGCCTACCTGATGGACAGGGTGGTGATAGAAGCAGGCGGGGGAGATGATGGTCCATAGCGGCAGCGGGCTGCCAGAGTAAGGCAGAGAAGCAGCCGGCAGAGGAGTCAGGAGCAGTACAGAGGCAGAGCAGGACGTCCGGGGAGAAGCGCTCTGTAGCAGCATAGACATCGAAAGTAAGAAAGACTTCCAGGTCTGGCCGCTGGGGTGGGGTCCTCCCCAGCTGTCCTGCTCTGCCTCCGTGCAACTCCTAACTCCTCTGCCGGCTGCTTCTCTGCTTCACTCTGCGGCCCTCTGCTGCCCCTAGTATCATCTCCCCTCCACCTGCCTCTCTCTGGGGGAGAAGAGAGACAGGTAGTCAGCAGGGCCAACGACAGGGGGGGAGAGCAGGCCCCCAAGAGCACGGACCCCTGGGTTTTACCCGGGCTATAGGTTCGCCCCTGTAGCTCTCCAAACACTTGTTTACCCAACACGTGGATAGATAATGTACTTGTGAACAAAAACTAAGCACACCTGAGATATGTGTTCAGTTTTGCTCAAAGGTATGTGTCCCCGTGTTGTATGGAGTGCTGGAAATCTATTTTGGTTAAAAAAAAAAAAAATCTCAAATGGGTTTGCAAATGGCTTTTGTAAACGTTATAATATTATTAGAATATTATCATAATATAATTAAACTTCCGCACATACCTACTGGCAAGCATATGAAAAGTTATGTAGATACTCATGCGTGTAAATATTTTTTTAAAGCTAACCTCCCCAAAAAATGTCCATAATGGTCAACATCGGAAAACAGGCGAGATAGGATTTAAAAATATACAAGGGCTCTTTTCCATTGCATTGCATTGGGTTGAGTGAACCATTTCAGAAAGAAAGAAACATTTTTAGGTGAATTATGAGGGATAGTTGGTGAGTACGGAAAAGCAAATGCCATGTACCAATGTAACTATTTAACATAGAGACATACAGCATCTTAGCAAGCTCAAAACCAAACCCCAACACCCTGTTTCATTGTATATATATATATATACTAGCTGATATACCCGGTGTTGCCCGGGCTTGCAGGGGCGGGGGGCGTGGAAGGGCGGGAGTGGGGACATGGAGTGGAAGGATGGGGGGGCATGGAGTGGAAGGGCGGGGGGGGCATGGAGTGGAAGGGCGGGGGGGGCATGGAGTGGAAGGGCGGGTGGGGACATGGAGTGGAAGGGCGGGGGGGGCATGGAGTGGAAGGGCGGGGGGGGCATGGAGTGGAAGGGTGGGGGGGCATGGAGTGGAAGGGCAGGGGGGGATAGAGTGGAAGGGTGGGGGGGCATGGAGTGGAATGGCGGGGGGGGCATGGCGCGGAAGGGCAGGGGGGCATGGAATGGAAGGGTGGGGGGGAAAGGGGCGTGAAGGGTGGGGGGGGCAAGGAGCATGAAGGGCGGGGGGCAAGGAGCGTGAAGGGCAGGGAGGGAGGGAGGGGGTAAAGGGCAGGGAGGGAGGAGGGGGCAAAGGGCAGGGAGGGAGGGGGGAGGGAGGGGCAAAGGGCAGGGGGGGGAGAGGGCAAAGGGCAGGGAGGGGGGGAGGGGGCAAAGGGCAGGGAGGGAGGTGGGAGGGAGGGGGCAAAGGACAGGGAGGGAGGGGGAGGGGCAAAGGGGGGGGAGAGGGCAAAGGGCAGGGAGGGAGGGGGCAAAGGGCAGGGAGGGAGGGGGCAAAGGGCAGGGAGGGAGGGGGGAGGGAGGGGGCAAAGGGCAGGGAGGGAGGGGGGAGGGAGGGGGCAAAGGGCAGGGAGGGAGGGGGGAGGGAGGGGGCAAAGGGCAGGGAGGGAGGAGGGAAGGGGGGAGGGAAGGGGCAAAGGGCAGAGAGGGATGGGGGGAGGGAGGGGGCAAATGCCAGGGAGGGAAGGGGCAAAGGGCAGGGAGGGGGCAAATGGCAGGGAGGGGAGAGGGCAAAGGGTAGGGTGGGGGCAAAGGGAGGGGAGGGGGCAAAGGGCGAGGGGAGGGAGGGGGCAAAGGGCAAGGGGAGGGAGGGGGCAAAGGGCAGGGAGGGAGGGAAGGGGGGGCAAAGGGCAGGGAGGGAGGGCGGAGAGAGGGGGCAAAGGGCAGGGAGGGAGGGGGAGGGAGGCGGCAAAAGGCAGGGGGGAGGGGGCAAAGGGCAGTGGGGAGGGGCAAAGGGGGGAGGGAGGGGGCAAAAGCCAGGGAGGGAGAGGGAGGGTGCAAAGGCAGGGAGGGAGGGGGCAAAGGGCAGGGAGGGAGGGGGGAGGGGGCAAAGGGCAGGGAGGGATGGGGGGAGGGAGGGGGCAAAGGGCAGGGAGGGGGCAAAGGGCAGGGAGGGAGGGGGCAAAGGGCAGGGAGGGAAGGGGCAAATGGCAGGGAGGGGGCAAAGGGCAGGGAGGGGAGAGGGCAAAGGGCAGGGAGGGGATAGGGCAAAGGGCAGGGAGGGGAGGGGGCAAAGGGAGGGGAGGGGGCAAAGGGCAGGGAGGGAGGGGGGAAAGGGGGAGGGAGGGGGCAAAGGGCAGGGAGGGATGGGGGGAGGGAGGGGGCAAAGGCCAGGGAGGGAAGGGGCAAATGGCAGGGAGGGGGCAAAGGGCAGGGAGGGGAGAGGGCAAAGGGCAGGGAGGGGATAGGGCAAAGGGCAGGGAGGGGAGGGGGCAAAGGGAGGGGAGGGGGCAAAGGGCAAGGAGAGGGAGGGGGCAAAGGGAAAGGGGAGGGAGGGGGCAAAGAGCAGGGAGGGAGGGGGGCAAAGGGCAGGGAGGAAGGGGGGAGAGAGGGGGCAAAGGGCAGGCAGGGAATTGGGAGGGAGGGGGCAAAGGGCAGGGAGGGAGGGGGCAAAGGGCAGGGTGGGAGGGGGCAAAGGGAAGGGTGGGAGGGGCAAAGGGGGGAGGGAGGGGGCAAAAGGCAGGGAGGGAGGGGGGAGGGGGCACAGGGCAGGGAGGGGGGAGGGAGGGGGCAAAGGGCAGGGAAGGAGGGGGGAGGGGGCAAAGGGCAGAGAGGGGGAGGGAGGGGGAAAAGGGCAAAGAGGGAGGGGGGAAAGGGGGGAGGGAGGGGGCAAAGGACAGGGAGGGAGGGGGAGGGGCAAAGAGGGGGAGGGTGGAGGCAAAGGCAGGGAGGGAGGGGGAGGGGGAAAAGGGCAGGGAGGTAGGGGCAAAGCGCAGGGAGGGAGGGGGGAGGGAGGGGGCAAAGGGCAGGGAGGGAGGGGGTAAAGGGAAGGGAGGTAGGGGGGATTGAGGGGGCAAAGGGCAGGGAGGGGGCAAAGGGCAGGGAGGGAGGGGGCAAAGGGCAAGGAGGGGAGGGGGCAAAGGGCAAAGAGGGAGGGGGGGAAAGGGGAGAGGGAGGAGGAAAAGGGCAGGAGGGAGGGGGAGGGGCAAAGGGGGAGGGAGGAGGCAAAGGGCAGGGAGGGAGCGGGAGGGGGAAAAGGTCAGGGAGGTAGGGGGCAAAGCGCAAGGAGGGAGGGGGGAGGGGGCAAAGGGCATGGAGGGAGGGGGCAAAGGGCAGGGAGGGAGGGGGGGAGAGAGGGGGCAAATGGCAGGGAGGGGGCAAAGGGCAGGGAGGGAGGGGGCAAGGGCAGGGTGGGAGGGGGCAAAGGGAAGGGTGGGAGGGGCAAAGGGGGGAGGGAGGGGGCAAAAGGCAGGGAGGGAGGGGGGAGGGGGCACAGGGCAGGGAGGGGGAGGGAGGGGGCAAAGGGCAGGGAAGGAGGGGGGAGGGGGCAAAGGGCAGAGAGGGGGGAGGGAGGGGGAAAAGGGCAAAGAGGGAGGGGGGAAAGGGGGGAGGGAGGGGGCAAAGGACAGGGAGGGAGGGGGAGGGGCAAAGGGGGGAGGGTGGAGGCAAAGGGCAGGGAGGGAGGGGGAGGGGGAAAAGGGCAGGGAGGTAGGGGCAAAGCGCAGGGAGGGAGGGGGAAGGGAGGGGGCAAAGGGCAGGGAGGGAGGGGGTAAAGGGCAGGGAGGGAGGGGGCAAAGGGCAGGGAGGGGAGGGGAGGGGGCAAAGGGCAAAGAGGGAGGGGGGAAAGGGGAGAGGGAGGGGGCAAAGGGCAGGGAGGGAGGGGGAGGGGCAAAGGGGGGAGGGAGGAGGCAAAGGGCAGGGAGGGAGCTGGAGGGGGAAAAGGTCAGGGAGGTAGGGGGCAAAGCGCAGGGAGGGAGGGGGGAGGGGGCAAAGGGCATGGAGGGAGGGGGCAAAGGGCAGGGAGGGAGGGGGGATTGAGGGGGCAAATGGCAGGGAGGGGGCAAAGGGCAGGGAGGGAGGGGGAAAAGGGCAGGGAGGAGAGGGGGCAAAGGGCAGGAAGGGGAGGGGGGAAAAGGGCAGGGAGGGGAGGGGGCAAAGGGCAGGGAGGGAGGGGGCAAAGGGCAGGGAGGGGAGGGGGAAAGTGCAGGGAGGGAGGGGGCAAAGGGCAGAGAGGGAGGGGGCAAAGGGCAGGGAGGGGAGGGGGAAAAGGGCAGGGAGTGGAGGGGGCAAAGGGCATGGAGGGAGGCGGAGTTGCAAAGGGGTTTTTGTAAACGTTATAATATTATTAGAAATATTATCATAATATAATTAAACTTCCGCACATACCTACTGGCAAGCACGGAGGGGATAGGGCAAAGGGCAGGGAGGGGAGGGGGCAAAGGGAGGGGAGGGGGCAAAGGGCAAGGAGAGGGAGGGGGCAAAGGGAAAGGGGAGGGAGGGGGCAAAGAGCAGGGAGGGAGGGGGGCAAAGGCAGGGAGGAAGGGGGGGAGAGAGGGGGCAAAGGCAGGCAGGGAATTGGGAGGGAGGGGGCAAAGGGCAGGGAGGGAGGGGGCAAAGGGCAGGGTGGGAGGGGGCAAAGGGAAGGGTGGGAGGGGCAAAGGGGGGAGGGAGGGGGCAAAAGGCAGGGAGGGAGGGGGGAGGGGGCACAGGGCAGGGAGGGGGGAGGGAGGGGGCAAAGGGCAGGGAAGGAGGGGGGAGGGGGCAAAGGGCAGAGAGGGGGAGGGAGGGGGAAAAGGGCAAAGAGGGAGGGGGGAAAGGGGGGAGGGAGGGGCAAAGGACAGGGAGGGAGGGGGAGGGGCAAAGAGGGGGAGGGTGGAGGCAAAGGGCAGGGAGGGAGGGGGAGGGGAAAAGGGCAGGGAGGTAGGGGCAAAGCGCAGGGAGGGAGGGGGGAGGGAGGGGGCAAAGGGCAGGGAGGGAGGGGGTAAAGGGAAGGGAGGTAGGGGGGATTGAGGGGGCAAAGGGCAGGGAGGGGGCAAAGGGCAGGGAGGGAGGGGGCAAAGGGCAAGGAGGGGAGGGGGCAAAGGGCAAAGAGGGAGGGGGGAAAGGGGAGAGGGAGGAGGCAAAGGGCAGGGAGGGAGGGGGAGGGGCAAAGGGGGGAGGGAGGAGGCAAAGGGCAGGGAGGGAGCGGGAGGGGGAAAAGGTCAGGGAGGTAGGGGGCAAAGCGCAAGGAGGGAGGGGGGAGGGGGCAAAGGGCATGGAGGGAGGGGGCAAAGGGCAGGGAGGGAGGGGGGGAGAGAGGGGGCAAATGGCAGGGAGGGGGGCAAAGGGCAGGGAGGGAGGGGGCAAAGGGCAGGGTGGGAGGGGGCAAAGGGAAGGGTGGGAGGGCAAAGGGGGGGAGGGAGGGGGCAAAAGGCAGGAGGGAGGGGGGAGGGGGCACAGGGCAGGGAGGGGGAGGGAGGGGGCAAAGGGCAGGGAAGGAGGGGGGAGGGGGCAAAGGGCAGAGAGGGGGGAGGGAGGGGGAAAAGGGCAAAGAGGGAGGGGGGAAAGGGGGGAGGGAGGGGGCAAAGGACAGGGAGGGAGGGGGAGGGGCAAAGGGGGGAGGGTGGAGGCAAAGGGCAGGGAGGGAGGGGGAGGGGGAAAAGGGCAGGGAGGTAGGGGCAAAGCGCAGGGAGGGAGGGGGAAGGGAGGGGGCAAAGGGCAGGGAGGGAGGGGGTAAAGGGCAGGGAGGGAGGGGGCAAAGGGCAGGGAGGGGAGGGGAGGGGGCAAAGGGCAAAGAGGGAGGGGGGAAAGGGGAGAGGGAGGGGGCAAAGGGCAGGGAGGGAGGGGGAGGGGCAAAGGGGGGAGGGAGGAGGCAAAGGGCAGGGAGGGAGCTGGAGGGGGAAAAGGTCAGGGAGGTAGGGGGCAAAGCGCAGGGAGGGAGGGGGGAGGGGGCAAAGGGCATGGAGGGAGGGGGCAAAGGGCAGGGAGGGAGGGGGGATTGAGGGGGCAAATGGCAGGGAGGGGGCAAAGGGCAGGGAGGGAGGGGGAAAAGGGCAGGGAGGAGAGGGGGCAAAGGGCAGGGAGGGGAGGGGGGAAAAGGGCAGGGCGGGAGGGGGCAAAGGGCAGGGAGGGGAGGGGGAAAAGTGCAGGGAGGGAGGGGGCAAAGGGCAGAGAGGGAGGGGGCAAAGGGCAGGGAGGGGAGGGGGAAAAGGGCAGGGAGTGGAGGGGGCAAAGGGCATGGAGGGAGGGGGAGGTGCAAAGGGGGGAGGGAGGAGGCAAAGGGCAGGGAGGGAGGGGGGGAGGGGGCAAAGGGCAGGGAGGGAGGGGGCAAAGGGCAGGGAGGGGAGGGGGAAAAGTGCAGGGAGGGAGGGGGCAAAGGGCAGAGAGGGAGGGGGCAAAGGGCAGGGAGGGGAGGGGGAAAAGGGCAGGGAGTGGAGGGGGCAAAGGGCATGGAGGGAGGGGGAGGTGCAAAGGGGGGAGGGAGGAGGCAAAGGGCAGGGAGGGAGGGGGGGAGGGGGCAAAGGGCAGGGAGGGAGGGGGAGGGGGAAAAGGGCAGGGAGGTAGGGGGCATAGCGCAGGGAGGGAGGAGGAGGGAGGGGGAGGGAGGGGGCAAAGGGCAGGGAGGGAGGGAGAGGGGCAAAGGGGGGAGGGAGGAGGCAAAGGGCAGAGAGGGAGGGGGGAGGGGGCAAAGGGGAGGAAGGGGGAGGAGAAAAGGGCAGGGAGGTAGGGGGCAAAGCGCAGGGAGGGAGGGGGGAGGGAGGGGGCAAAGGGCAGGGAGGGAGGGGGGATTGAGGGGGCAAAGGACAGGGAGGGGGGAGGGAGGGGGCAAAGGGCAGGGAGTGGAGGTGCAAAGGGCAGGGGGGGAGGGGGCAAAGGGCAGGGAGGGGGCAAAGGGCAGGGAGGAAGAGGGCAAAGGGCAGGTAGGGAGGGGGAGGAAGGGGGCAAAGGGCAGGGAGGGAGGGGGGAGGGAGGGGGCAAAGGGCATGGAGGGGGCAAAGGGCAGGGATGGAGGGGGAAAAGGGCAGGGAGGGGAGGGGGCAAAGGGCAGGGAGGGGAGGGGGCAAAGGGCAGGGAGGGGAGGGAGGGGGCATAGGGCAAAGGGAGGGAGGGGGCAAAGGGCGAGGGGAGGGGGCAAAGGGCAAGGGGAGGGAGGGGGCAAAGGGTGAGGGGAGGGAGGGGGCAAAGGGCGAGGTGAGGGAGGGGACGGGCGAGGGGAGAAACAATGGGAGGGGGCAAAGGGAGGGGAGGGAGGGGGCAAAGGGAGGGGAGGGAGGGGGCAAAAAGAGGGGGCAAGGGAGGGGAGGGAGGGGGCAAAGGGAGGGTATGGAGGGGGCAAAGGGAGGGGAGGGGGCAAAGGGCAGGGAGGGGGCAAAGGGCAGAGGGGGAGTCAGGGACCCACTCCCCTGCGTTTCCTCACCTTGCACCCGGCCGCGCTCCTCCTCTTCCTCCGGGTACCGGCCGCCCTCCTCCTCCACCTCGGGCTCCTCAGAAGTGTCTGTGACCCCCGGCAAGGCTGAGATGCTCCGTTGAGGAGGTTCTGTGCCTTTCACGGGAGAGGCGGAGAGAGCCGGAGGAGTGCTCTCGGGGATGGGGAGTGAGCTGCAGAGAGCGTTCTCTGGGTGTATGGTGTGGGGGGGGGAGTGGTGTGTGGGAGGGTGAGAGCGCCGGGAAGGGTGAGAGTGCCGGGGGAAAGGTGAGAGCGCCGGGGGGAGGGTGAGAGTGCCGGGGGAAGGGTGAGAGTGCCGGGGGAAGGGTGAGAGTGCCGGGGGAAGGGTGAGAGAGCCGGGGAAGGGTGAGAGAGCCGGGGGAAGGGTGAGAGAGCCGGAGGAAGGGTGAGAGAGCCGGGGGAAGGGTGAGAGCGCCGGGGGAAGGGTGAGAGCGCCGGGGGAAGGGTGAGAGCGCCGGGGGAAGGGTGAGAGCACTGGGGGGAGGGTGAGAGCGCCGGGGAAGGGTGAGAGCAGAAGGAAGGTGAGATCCGGGGGAAGGGTGAGAGCGCCGGGGAAGGGTGAGAGCAGAAGGGAGGTGAGAGCCGGGGGAAGGGTGAGAGCGCCGAAGAAGGGTGAGAGCAGAAGGGAGGTTTGAGCCGGGGGAAGGGTGAGAGCAGAAGGGAGGTGAGAGCCGGGGAAGGGTGAGAGCAGAAGGGAGGTGAGAGCAGAAGGGAGGTGAGAGCCGGGTGGAGGGAGCGGCCTGTGGGAGGAGAGAGCAGGAGAGAGTGTGCTCTGGGGGGCCAATGAGAGCCGTGGGGGGGCGGGACACAGGGGGGCAGACACAGTAAGAGCAGAAGGGAGGTGAGAGCCGGGGGAAGGGTGAGAGCAGAAGGGAGGTGAGAGCCGGGGAAGGGTGAGAGCAGAAGGGAGGTGAGAGCCGGGGGAAGGGTGAGAGCCGGGTGGAGGGAGCGGCCTGTGGGAGGAGAGAGCAGGAGAGAGTGTGCTCTGGGGGGCCAATGAGAGCCATGGGGGCGGGGACACGGGGGGGGGGGCAGACACACCGGCCAATGAGAGCCGTGGGAGGGCGGGCGGACTGACAGACCAATCAAATGGTCTCCAGACACTCACACACAAGATTTTGAGATATATATAGATTTGGTTTGTGTCATTTGGACTGCTACTTGGTTTGTGACCAAAATGTATACAAGAGACAAAAAGGCTCCAATGCCCCCATTTGAACTAAATGACCCATATTTATGAGGAAAGAATGTAGATACATATTAAAGTACTAAATAATTTGTCATTGGATGTAGCATTGTGGCCTCTTTGTCTCTTGTGAATACATGTGCAGATGTAGTCCGACATACGTTGGCTTGAGTAGCAGGTAAAGTAAAAAGGCATTTTCTTGCAGCCCTGGGGAAGGAGACAGCCACAGATAGCTGCATTTTAATCAAGTGGCTGCATTCCCTGCAGTCAGGGCTCGCCATAGTCAGAGTTCCCCTGGGCAATCCCTAACTGCAGGGAAAGTTAAACAGGCTACATCTGAATCTGAAACAGCATGGTGCAAGATACGAATAAATAAGCATTTTCTTTTTTTGCATAACAATAGATAAAAATATTTTTGAAAAATGCAATGTGAAGAAAGAATCAAGGTGGACATTTATTTTCTTTGTAGCACAAAAGCACACACTTTTACTGAATGTTCATGGCACGTTTTACTGTACATATGGCTTCTCCTTGTCTCTTTTACTCCCAACAGTTGCCAAAAGTAGAGGAAAAAATATTATGCACATACGGTATTATCAACCCATCTAAAACCCACCCTAAAGAACTCACTGTACTAACACAATCACAAACAAGCATGCACAATAACCTACTGCATCACATACAGTATATACCAGTAAGATAAACATTAACATGGAAAATGTCTAATGCAAAATGCCTAATGCTCAATACTAACCTGTGAAGAACCTTTTCACACAATAGAGTGAATGAACTATAGGATGCTTCATGGCTTTGCATCACACTGTTAATATGGCTCCATAGTACTGTATGTAGCTTATATAGGCCAATGTATCTAAGGGAATGACCACTACTCAATATTTCTGCTTTCCTTCTAGGTAAGATTGTAGTTCCATTCATATGTATGAAGCTGAAATTTCCCAAGCACAGGGAAGAGGTCTTCATAGTATATTGAACAGGAGTCAATACCACAATATGGGGCCTATGCTTTAAGCCCCAATAAAAAAAATAGCTGTGTTGTTTACCGCACTAGTTTTGACAGCGTTGCTATCACGGTATTCAGAAAGCCACGATTACCTGTGATAGCAAAATGTGCAAATCTGGCGAGTAGCTGGCGGCGTGATGATCCCCTCCCTGAAAAGGGCTCACCTGGCGAGTTATTTCAGCTGCAGGGGAAGCTGCACCGAGAGAGCCACATCTCCCTGCGCAGATCTCGGCAGCGATCAAAAGTTTTTAATATACATTTTAATACTAGTGCAGAGTAGGGGGTCTGCGGAGCAGAACCTTGTTGATTTGAGGTCTGGTGACCCCTGCTTCCCAAGATACAGGCCTTGCTATGGGGTGCCGTTATCTCCTATGCATTTAAATGTCTTGCGTCACGTGACGCGAGACATTTAAATCCATACGAGATACCGGATCCCCATAGCGGGGCCTGTATCTCGGGAAACAGGGGGTCCTCGAACCTCAAATCAACAAGGTTCTGCTCCGGAGACACGCTGCTACAATACAGTAGTATTAACATTAAAATAAAAAATAAATTAGTTAACATAGCGGCTATCCGCTTTGGTAATGAAGCTGCTTTAATTACATTTTTACTAATAGTGTGTGGGAGCAGGGGGTCTCCTGATATGAACCACATTGATTTCATCTTCAGGGACCCCCTGCTCCCCAAGTTTCAGACCCTGGTATTTAAATCCCCCGGCCATGTGATGCGGACAATTTAAAAATGATGGCTGAAATCCAAGTGGTTCAGCTCAGGAGCTACCCTGCAGGTTGCGGGAGGAGTTAACTCCTTCATAACCACAGCGGTTACTACTGATATAGTAATAAAGGGGTTAACCCCCCGGCAAGCCAGCCGATAGGCCTAATAACCCATCCTGGACCAAGAACCCCCTTCACTCAATCCATCTACCCCCAATAAACATTACAATGCCTACTACCCACCAATACACAACCCACCCCCTGTACTCCCACATAAAAGCATTTTTAATTTTTTATTCCCAGGATGGATACCAGATGCCGGTGGGGGAACTCGTGTTGTCTCAGCGGGTGTCTGGGGGTGCTTGGGTGGTTCCCGTGGGTGTCCGTGGGCCTCCAGGTGGTTCCCATGGATGTTTGGGGGTCCTTGGGTAGTTCCCGTGGGTGTCCATGGGCCTACAGGTGGTCCCCGCAGGTGTCTGAGTCCCACTGGCCTGCAGTACCAATCCTATTCAAAAAAATAAAAAGTGCAATACATGGATATGAATACAACCCCCCCCCCCTCCGCCAATGCATACAGTACAGTAATTGGCAAAATTACTATTATCCACATATGGATAATAGTGCATTGCCCATTTAAAATAAAACATCAACCAGCCGCATAAAGTAAATAAAACCTGAAATCATCCCTGCCAGCATGAAGGGCGTCCTCTTCCTCATTACCTTCCATGTCCTCCATTGCAAGAGACAATAAAAAAAAATACAATCTAGTGGCCCCTAACCCCTTAACCACCTTAGCAGTTATTAACCGCTACCCACCAGGGAGACCTAACCACTCACTCTGGCCCCCTGTACCCATTGATTGGTACAGTGGTATATCATGTCCATATAATATTGGCATAAGCCACTATAGCAATCAATGGGCAACCTAATCAAAAAGCATGAAGGCCAAAAATACATATGAATAAAATATATACACAAGCACCTAAACACCCCAACAATAAAATAAATAAAAAGCCTAATAGTAAGCCACATCAATAACATATATCTATCTCCAAAACAGCACAATTGGAACAAATCTGTTAATAAACACCTAGCCAAGCAAACAATTCAAGAAATAAAAGCACTAGCCAAACAAGCAATTCAATACATAACAGCACTAGCACATTAATTTAAACAAGTATCCAACAAATCAATGAATTAATAAAAACACAAGCCAACACATCAATTAAAACTAGTAGCCAACAAAATAAATAATTAATTAAAAACGCTAAACAATCGGAAAAAGAAATAAAAACCAGCCATCGAAATTACAAACAATTTAAGCCAAACAATAAACAGAAAAAACCAAGATCATTAAAAAAAAGCATTTGCCAAAAAATGAATTGGCTGTCACTATATGATGAATACATTATCAGTCAATTGGCAATGAAAAACATAAAGACAACAGAACATTAAAAAAAAACCTGTAAAAATACAATTACATACATTCAATATTTTTCCTACCTTTTGAAGCGTTGACCCTCCGAATCCTGTCGTTTCTGCAAGCTCTCGTACCGCGACATCATCAAATTCAATCCAACGCCATCCACCTTGAAGATCCGGAAAAGGTAACAAAATATATATTTTTTTATCTTCTATCACATTCTTCTATCTTCTTCTGTCATCTTTTATTTAATATTCTAGCTTCTGTCTTCATCTGTCAATCCAACGATTGGTTAAATTACATCATCCCTTTAAAGTGACGTCACATCCATTTGAACTAATGTAACCTATCAAATGGTACAGCAACCAATGGGATTGTCTCCAATCCTATTGGCTCTAATACCAGGTGATATAGCCATGTGGTTTTAAGGATGGGACGTACCTCCCTTGGAGATGACGTCACATCTTTAAAAAAAAAAAAAGAGGCGGGCACATGATACAGCATCCAATCAGATTGGCGCTGCACCACATGACCTGAAAATGTGACGTCACATGCCATATATAAGACCTGGATGCCTCATTTAACAAGAAGAAGATGACAAGACAACATACGTTGGGACTTACCATTGTTACCAATCGTTGGATTGACAGATGAAGACAGAAGAGAATATTAAAGAAAAGATGACAGAAGAAGATAGAAGAAGGTGATAGAAGATAAATGAAAAAACTATTTTGTTACCTATTCCGGATCTTCAAAGTGGATGGCGTTGGATTGACTTTGATGACGTCGTGGTACGAGAGCTTGCAGAAAAACCAGGATTCGAAGGGTAAGAAAAATATTGAATGTATGTAATTGTATTTTTACAGGTTTTTTTAAATGTATTTTTGTCTTTTTATATTTTTCAGTGCCCATTGACTGATAATGTATTAATATGTGGGGTACAGATAAATACAGTGACAGCCAATGCATTTTTTGGCAAATGTTTTTTTTATTGATGTTATGGTTTGGCTTAAATTGTTTGACATTTGGATGGCTTGTTTTTAATTTATTTTTCCGATTGTTTGGCGTTTTTAGTTAATTCTTTATTGTGTTGGCTACTGGTTTTAATTGATGTGTTGGATAGTGGTTTTATTAATTAATTGATTTGTTGGCTACTGGTTTAAATTAATTAATTGATTTGTTGGCTAGTGCTTTTATGTAATAAATTGCTTGTTTGGTTAGCAGTTTTCATTCTTGAATTGTTTGCTTTGCTAGGTGTTTATTGAATTGTATTGCTATGTTTTAGAATAACAGATTTTTTTATTATTGTGTTGTTTTGGAGAAAGATAAATGTTATTGATGTGGCTTACTATTAGGCTTTTTATTTATTTTATTGTAGGGGTGTTTAGGTGCTTGTGTATATATTTTATAATTGTGTATTTTTGGCCTTCATGCTTTTTGATTTGGTTGCCCATTGATTGCTATAGTGGCTTATGCCCATATTATATGGGCATGATATACCACTGTACCAATCAATGGGTACAAGGTGGGGAATAGTGGGCCCGGGTGGGTGGTTAGTTCTCCCTAGTGGGTTGCGGGGGAGGGTGGGTTAACCCATTAATTACTATAGCGGTTAATAACAGCTAAGGTGGTTAAGGGGTTAGGGGCCATTAAATTGTATTTTTTATTGTATTGTTTCTTGCAATGGAGGATATGGATGGAAGGAAGAGGACGCCCTTCATGCTGGCAGGGGTGAATGCAAGTTTTATTTACTTAATGGTGCTGGTTGATGTTTTATTTTAAATGGGTAAATGCACTATTATCCATATGTGGATAATAGTAATTTTGCCTATTACTGTATTGTACAGTATGCAATGGGGGTCGGGGTGTATTTATATCCATGTATTGCACTTTTTATTTTTTCAGAACAGGGTTGGTACTCCAGGCCCCCAGACACCCACAGACAGCACCTGGAGGCCCCGCAGACACCTATGGGGACCAACTGGAGGCCCACGGACATCCACGGGGACCACCCGAGGACCCCCCCTGGTATCAATCCTGTGCAGAAAAAAAAATATATTTTTATGTGGGGGTACAGAGGGTGGGTGGGTTGTGTATTGGTGATTTGTACATGTTGTAATGTTTTTTGGGGGCAGAGGGGGTGAATGAAGGGCCAAGTACTCCCTTCACTGACCCCCTCTACCCCAAATAAACCTGTTGTTTCTTAACCCCTTCATTGCCTTAGCAGTTAGACGCTAAGGTAATGAAGTTTCCTGTAAATGCATTTTTATTGCATCTGATTCATTCTGGGGTCTCCGGTGCTGATATTAATGTGTATCAGCTCCGGAGACTCCTGGCATCAATCGGCACTTCTCTCGGCAATTCTCGCCAGGTTAACACCGTCACGCCAACTTTTCCTTGCGGGAGGCTTTTGTGAGGAAATCTCAACTCTAGAGCCACAATAGGCCCCAAAAACCTACTCGAGGCTACTAGAATTGCATGAATGTGAAAACCTGTCGATACGTGACTTCTCGCCGCTCTTTTGGCAATTTTTTTTCTCATCAACAAAATATGCCGAAAATAACTTTTATAGGCGACTTATCGGGAATGACTTTGGGGAAAAGGCCTCGATAAGTGGCTTGTCGGCGCTTATAACATAGGCCCCTATATTTGAAGTCTTATTTGGAAGTTTTTAATGGTTTGGACCGCTACCCTGTTCTTGTCTATGCAAATGAGTTGTTGTCAAGCAAAGTTATGAATAGATAATTATTCCTCATTAAAGTAAAATTTGTGAAATATTTTCCCAGGAAGAGAAAATAAAATTTCCTCCGAATCTGGAGATGTTATTTTAAATGTATTTTAATTGTTTTTACTAATTCTTGAAAAGGCCTCTAAGAACCCAGGTTTGTGATAAAACCAACCAACTAGACATTATGTATACCCGATTAGTACAATTACTTTTTCTTAACTTTAAAATGAACTTGAAATTACAAACATGATCATCTCCTGGGTTTTATGTGTAATTAATAATGATCAATTTTGGATCTGTTGATACTTGTATTAACCTGTGAAACAGATAATTTTGTCCTGCTTTCGTGCTACAATATGTGAAATAACTAAATGAGTCTGAAGGAGTAACGGAGCATGATAATCGTTTTATTTCACCTCAGGCTTTTGCATAAAATCTATACAAAACTCAATTTAACAACAAAAAGTGGTATGTATAAGTTTCCATATTCACTCTCCATTTTGGTCTCTATTCAACAGCTGTAAATTCATCCATATTCATCTCATGAAGAACTGTTTTTTCTTCTTCTTGAGATTTACTCGTTTTACTCCCTAGTGAAGCTCAGAGATGCCAACAGAGGACTACAGTCATGTACGGTGAATAAAGGCCTCAGGGCCTCAGACAATAGCAATTGGTAATGTCTCTTTTTTTCTCTTTCCCACTCATGTACAAGGGAGGAAGGAAGAGAGGGAAACACCCCTGGAACTATTTCTCCTCCTATCCTCCCCTTCTGTCCCCTTCCTTAACTCTAGCAGTCTGGCCATGTTCCTGTCCCTTGTGGACTCCTCCTGTCCTGTATTTTTAATTGTACTATATGGTTTGTGGCAACGGAGGACATGGACGGTGATGAGGATGAGGATGGCCTTCATCGTGGCAACCTGGCAGGGGTGAGTGCAAGTTTTATTTATTTTCTTTCTGCTGGTTAATGTTTTATTTTTAATGAACAAATGCTCTATTATCCATATCTGAATAATAGTAATTTTGACCATTAATGTACTGTATGTGTTAGGGGGTGGAGGGGGGGTTGTATTTATTTCAAAGTTTTGGCCTGCATTAGAAGGGAACAGAGTTATGCTGCAGCCTAAGGTGACTCACAGAATCATTCCAGGTGTAGTGGAAAAGAAAGAGGACACCTTGACCAAGGTACAGATGCCTTAACTCAGGTAGTTCAATCTGCATGGAATGAGATTGATTGCCTCTATGGATGACTTGATAAAGAGCAAGAGGCCATGGCTACACTACAAAAGTGTTTGTCCACAGCAATTGCTAAGTGCGTACTCCTGGAGAAAGAAAAGTATCAGTTGGAGAGTGACAGGGTGATCTTGTCAAGTAATCTGGAACAGGCACACACTGATTCTGCCCAGGACCAGAGTTTCATGGATCAAGTTGGAAGCGTCTCAGAAAGACGTTCACAGGCTTAGTACCGAGCTGGAACACTCTCGCCAGGAAGGCCACGGTCTAAACACAGACCTGTGTACATTGAGGGATGCTTATGAGATTGTACTAAGGGACATAGAGTCAGTAAAGAAAGAGAAAATAAACCTGAAGGAAGAGGTTTGGAATCTGACTAGTCAGGTCAGTGGAGAGAATGAGAAGCTTCACCAGCACGAAAAGTGAAGAAACAATTAGCCAGGAAAAGTTAGACATACAGACAGCACTGCAGAATGCAGAGAGAGTGCTGCAAAAAGAACGTGTCTCCCTGGAGCAGCGCACACAAGCAGAGAACATGCTGGTGAGAGTCTGCAGGACACCAAGGAGAAGCAGGTGAATGGTGAGGAGAAGCAGCAAGTTTTGCAGGAAGAAAGTATCCAGACTGCTAACGAACTAAAAATTCTGCAAGAACAGTGTGTCCCCAGAGAGCAGCATGAGGAGCTGTAGGCACACTGGTCCACACTGACCATAACCAGAGCCTTACTGGAGGAAGTGTTTAGAGGCCAGGTAACTCTGTATGAGAGGGAGGATGAGGCGGTCCAGAAACTGAAGCGAGAGCTAGAGGAGCAGAGACATTGATCCATTCCCAACAGTCTTTCACCCAGGAGAAAGAAACCTGGAAAAGACAAGCTGCTGGGACCCCTGTGAAGGAATTAACAGAGCTCCAAAACGTAATGAAGGATGTGTAGAACCAAGCTCAGAGCAAGCACAGTGAAGAGATGAAGGCCCTGAGAGGAGAATTGCAGGATGCACTAAAGAAACAGGGTCTCTCGCTGAGGAGTGGAACTTGCATCAAAGCCTAGAAGTGGAAGAGCTTAAGCTGGCAGCTGAACACACATCCCAGCAACTCACAGCTCTGCAGGCACAGATCACTGAGCTCAAGATACAGCTTGCCAAAAAGGTAAAGAGGGAGGAGGTGTCCGTCCATCACGTGGCCAGCCTGACACTGCGCTGTGAGGCCAAAATGGCTGGTGCCTGCGAATTGCTGGACCACACGGTCAATGAGAGGGCCCGGCTGCAGCTGGAGCTGGACAAGGTACGGGATGAGCACCGGCAGCTGCAGGGCAGAAATAAAGAATAGGAAACAGATTGAAGCCTTGCTCTGTCAGCTCTGTCAGCTGGGTGATATGGAATCACGACTCAACTCCAAAGAAGTTGAGCTGGCAACTGCATTGAGTGGGAAAATAAATGCAGAATGACAGCTTAAAGAGCTGAAAACTCAAATAGCTGGTAGTAACAAAGATTTAACCCTGTTGAAGAAACTGCCTCTAAATCCAGCAGAGAGCTGGTTAAATGCAGTCAGGCAATTGACAAGACTCCACCTGCCTAATGAGATCTCTGTGAAAGAGTGTCATGTGAGACACAGGAAAGAGATTTTCCTCAGAACACAAGGGTGCTGGCAAGAAGAAAGAGGTCTTGACTGCATAGAAGGACTGGGCATTGAAAACAGGACAGAAGGGGACCAGACGTCTTTTCTTGGACATAGGACACTGGAACCTGCCAGAGACTGGACCCTCCAACACACCAAAACACCTGGACACCACTGACCTGAAGGGCCACCTGCTTTAAGGTACCGCTGAGACTTTGGGGTTGGTATTCTGGTAAGGGCCTTTTCCCCCCAGTCTTACAGATAGGGACTGGGGAGTGAGTTAGAACTTACACAGGGATAGGTGTTTGTTGTTTTATGTATATTTATGTTTGCTGTGTTATTTAAAGGAACAGGCAATAGAGCCTTATATTAATTTAACCCTAAAAACGGTCTCCATTTTGCATACCTCTGCACACATCTCTTACACTTGTCTTAAATGCTCTTTAAATAATACCACGAAACAGCATGAGACTAGGACAGAAGAAATAGATTCCGGACATCAGACAGAATTCAATAGAAAGCTGACCATGGAAAGTGAATTCAATGCCCTCACTGATTTTTATGAAGAGTCTGATGGACCGGTTGCTTTTTCCTCTACCATCACTGTGGGGACAAGTGCTTTGTTTGTCAATAAACCACCAGAGGTGGGTCACCCCAAGCCTGCCTTTGGCCCATAACCTCAAATACCTTACAGTAATTCAAGTGCCATTTCGGTGACTGTGATACAAGGCACCTCTGCAGCCTGAGCCTCAGTGGCACTCAGAGCCTTAAATGGCTTACCACAGCACCATCTGACAAACTCCCGGTCTGCAACTAATTTCCCGTTCTCTCTAGCACTCTCCACTTCATAACTTTTCATTATCTCTTTTCTTCTTCCTATTTTGCCCTCCATTTTCATCTAGACTCTAGATTTCTTTGACATTCTTCTTACCAACAAAAGCCTATTCCAATTTCTCTCCCTGCAGCCTCTTCCTTCCCATCTCCTCTTTTCTTCATATCCTTCTCTTTCACTCCCTGTCTTCACTCTCTCTCTGCTTATTTTCAGCCTTCCTCTAAGGCTGCATCCACGCTGCCACTGAGCATGCTTGACACATGGTGCGCACACTTCAGATAAAATCAATCTGTACAGCCACGCTCACGTGCGGGAGGCTTTTGTGAGGAAATCTCAACTCTAGAGCCACAATAGGCCCCAAAAACCTACTCGAGGCTACTAGAATTGCATGAATGTGAAAACCTGTCGATACGTGACTTCTCGCCGCTCTTTTGGCAATTTTTTTTCTCATCAACAAAATATGCCGAAAATAACTTTTATAGGCGACTTATCGGGAATGACTTTGGGGAAAAGGCCTCGATAAGTGGCTTGTCGGCGCTTATAACATAGGCCCCTATATTTGAAGTCTTATTTGGAAGTTTTTAATGGTTTGGACCGCTACCCTGTTCTTGTCTATGCAAATGAGTTGTTGTCAAGCAAAGTTATGAATAGATAATTATTCCTCATTAAAGTAAAATTTGTGAAATATTTTCCCAGGAAGAGAAAATAAAATTTCCTCCGAATCTGGAGATGTTATTTTAAATGTATTTTAATTGTTTTTACTAATTCTTGAAAAGGCCTCTAAGAACCCAGGTTTGTGATAAAACCAACCAACTAGACATTATGTATACCCGATTAGTACAATTACTTTTTCTTAACTTTAAAATGAACTTGAAATTACAAACATGATCATCTCCTGGGTTTTATGTGTAATTAATAATGATCAATTTTGGATCTGTTGATACTTGTATTAACCTGTGAAACAGATAATTTTGTCCTGCTTTCGTGCTACAATATGTGAAATAACTAAATGAGTCTGAAGGAGTAACGGAGCATGATAATCGTTTTATTTCACCTCAGGCTTTTGCATAAAATCTATACAAAACTCAATTTAACAACAAAAAGTGGTATGTATAAGTTTCCATATTCACTCTCCATTTTGGTCTCTATTCAACAGCTGTAAATTCATCCATATTCATCTCATGAAGAACTGTTTTTTCTTCTTCTTGAGATTTACTCGTTTTACTCCCTAGTGAAGCTCAGAGATGCCAACAGAGGACTACAGTCATGTACGGTGAATAAAGGCCTCAGGGCCTCAGACAATAGCAATTGGTAATGTCTCTTTTTTTCTCTTTCCCACTCATGTACAAGGGAGGAAGGAAGAGAGGGAAACACCCCTGGAACTATTTCTCCTCCTATCCTCCCCTTCTGTCCCCTTCCTTAACTCTAGCAGTCTGGCCATGTTCCTGTCCCTTGTGGACTCCTCCTGTCCTGTATTTTTAATTGTACTATATGGTTTGTGGCAACGGAGGACATGGACGGTGATGAGGATGAGGATGGCCTTCATCGTGGCAACCTGGCAGGGGTGAGTGCAAGTTTTATTTATTTTCTTTCTGCTGGTTAATGTTTTATTTTTAATGAACAAATGCTCTATTATCCATATCTGAATAATAGTAATTTTGACCATTAATGTACTGTATGTGTTAGGGGGTGGAGGGGGGGTTGTATTTATTTCAAAGTTTTGGCCTGCATTAGAAGGGAACAGAGTTATGCTGCAGCCTAAGGTGACTCACAGAATCATTCCAGGTGTAGTGGAAAAGAAAGAGGACACCTTGACCAAGGTACAGATGCCTTAACTCAGGTAGTTCAATCTGCATGGAATGAGATTGATTGCCTCTATGGATGACTTGATAAAGAGCAAGAGGCCATGGCTACACTACAAAAGTGTTTGTCCACAGCAATTGCTAAGTGCGTACTCCTGGAGAAAGAAAAGTATCAGTTGGAGAGTGACAGGGTGATCTTGTCAAGTAATCTGGAACAGGCACACACTGATTCTGCCCAGGACCAGAGTTTCATGGATCAAGTTGGAAGCGTCTCAGAAAGACGTTCACAGGCTTAGTACCGAGCTGGAACACTCTCGCCAGGAAGGCCACGGTCTAAACACAGACCTGTGTACATTGAGGGATGCTTATGAGATTGTACTAAGGGACATAGAGTCAGTAAAGAAAGAGAAAATAAACCTGAAGGAAGAGGTTTGGAATCTGACTAGTCAGGTCAGTGGAGAGAATGAGAAGCTTCACCAGCACGAAAAGTGAAGAAACAATTAGCCAGGAAAAGTTAGACATACAGACAGCACTGCAGAATGCAGAGAGAGTGCTGCAAAAAGAACGTGTCTCCCTGGAGCAGCGCACACAAGCAGAGAACATGCTGGTGAGAGTCTGCAGGACACCAAGGAGAAGCAGGTGAATGGTGAGGAGAAGCAGCAAGTTTTGCAGGAAGAAAGTATCCAGACTGCTAACGAACTAAAAATTCTGCAAGAACAGTGTGTCCCCAGAGAGCAGCATGAGGAGCTGTAGGCACACTGGTCCACACTGACCATAACCAGAGCCTTACTGGAGGAAGTGTTTAGAGGCCAGGTAACTCTGTATGAGAGGGAGGATGAGGCGGTCCAGAAACTGAAGCGAGAGCTAGAGGAGCAGAGACATTGATCCATTCCCAACAGTCTTTCACCCAGGAGAAAGAAACCTGGAAAAGACAAGCTGCTGGGACCCCTGTGAAGGAATTAACAGAGCTCCAAAACGTAATGAAGGATGTGTAGAACCAAGCTCAGAGCAAGCACAGTGAAGAGATGAAGGCCCTGAGAGGAGAATTGCAGGATGCACTAAAGAAACAGGGTCTCTCGCTGAGGAGTGGAACTTGCATCAAAGCCTAGAAGTGGAAGAGCTTAAGCTGGCAGCTGAACACACATCCCAGCAACTCACAGCTCTGCAGGCACAGATCACTGAGCTCAAGATACAGCTTGCCAAAAAGGTAAAGAGGGAGGAGGTGTCCGTCCATCACGTGGCCAGCCTGACACTGCGCTGTGAGGCCAAAATGGCTGGTGCCTGCGAATTGCTGGACCACACGGTCAATGAGAGGGCCCGGCTGCAGCTGGAGCTGGACAAGGTACGGGATGAGCACCGGCAGCTGCAGGGCAGAAATAAAGAATAGGAAACAGATTGAAGCCTTGCTCTGTCAGCTCTGTCAGCTGGGTGATATGGAATCACGACTCAACTCCAAAGAAGTTGAGCTGGCAACTGCATTGAGTGGGAAAATAAATGCAGAATGACAGCTTAAAGAGCTGAAAACTCAAATAGCTGGTAGTAACAAAGATTTAACCCTGTTGAAGAAACTGCCTCTAAATCCAGCAGAGAGCTGGTTAAATGCAGTCAGGCAATTGACAAGACTCCACCTGCCTAATGAGATCTCTGTGAAAGAGTGTCATGTGAGACACAGGAAAGAGATTTTCCTCAGAACACAAGGGTGCTGGCAAGAAGAAAGAGGTCTTGACTGCATAGAAGGACTGGGCATTGAAAACAGGACAGAAGGGGACCAGACGTCTTTTCTTGGACATAGGACACTGGAACCTGCCAGAGACTGGACCCTCCAACACACCAAAACACCTGGACACCACTGACCTGAAGGGCCACCTGCTTTAAGGTACCGCTGAGACTTTGGGGTTGGTATTCTGGTAAGGGCCTTTTCCCCCCAGTCTTACAGATAGGGACTGGGGAGTGAGTTAGAACTTACACAGGGATAGGTGTTTGTTGTTTTATGTATATTTATGTTTGCTGTGTTATTTAAAGGAACAGGCAATAGAGCCTTATATTAATTTAACCCTAAAAACGGTCTCCATTTTGCATACCTCTGCACACATCTCTTACACTTGTCTTAAATGCTCTTTAAATAATACCACGAAACAGCATGAGACTAGGACAGAAGAAATAGATTCCGGACATCAGACAGAATTCAATAGAAAGCTGACCATGGAAAGTGAATTCAATGCCCTCACTGATTTTTATGAAGAGTCTGATGGACCGGTTGCTTTTTCCTCTACCATCACTGTGGGGACAAGTGCTTTGTTTGTCAATAAACCACCAGAGGTGGGTCACCCCAAGCCTGCCTTTGGCCCATAACCTCAAATACCTTACAGTAATTCAAGTGCCATTTCGGTGACTGTGATACAAGGCACCTCTGCAGCCTGAGCCTCAGTGGCACTCAGAGCCTTAAATGGCTTACCACAGCACCATCTGACAAACTCCCGGTCTGCAACTAATTTCCCGTTCTCTCTAGCACTCTCCACTTCATAACTTTTCATTATCTCTTTTCTTCTTCCTATTTTGCCCTCCATTTTCATCTAGACTCTAGATTTCTTTGACATTCTTCTTACCAACAAAAGCCTATTCCAATTTCTCTCCCTGCAGCCTCTTCCTTCCCATCTCCTCTTTTCTTCATATCCTTCTCTTTCACTCCCTGTCTTCACTCTCTCTCTGCTTATTTTCAGCCTTCCTCTAAGGCTGCATCCACGCTGCCACTGAGCATGCTTGACACATGGTGCGCACACTTCAGATAAAATCAATCTGTACAGCCACGCTCACGTGGCGTGTGCGCGCGCTCGTGCGCGTAAACGTACACTCTCCAAAGCAAGGCGCTTGGGGAGACAGAGCAAATTGATTTTGAAGCACGCTGAAGGGTCACATGACCCTTCAGCAACCAATCAGCACCAGACAATGCACACAGCACACAGCCAATCACACAGCCACAACACACACACAGCCACACACAAACACACACATGGCCAATGATGTGCCCCCGGCCACACACCCCCGCTCGCGTTTTCAAAATTCTGCAGGACAGCCTGCACTCATGCTTGGAGTGTTGTTGACGTTACCAATCTCAAGCATGAGTGCGCTCAGTGGCAGCGTGGCCGCAGCCTAACCCTTGCCATTCATCTACTTTCAGCCCCTGGTTCTCACCTTTCTCCCTATTTCCCATCTCTTCCACCCTCCCTTCCTGTCCCTCATCCTTTACCATTCCTCCTATCTTCATTGAAAGATATATTGTATTACTTGTCTATTACTCTCCCTCTCTTTGATTCTGTTACACCGTGCTCCCCTACCTCTCTTTCCTCCTCTGTCACTCCCGTCTCCTTCCTCTTCCCCACCCAGTCACTGGAAGTGTTAATAAAATACTCTAATTTCCATATTGTGACTTCAGGGTTTCTAGGTGGCTTCAGACTAAAGAGCACAGTAGGAAAAAAACGGTCTGTTCTCACTAAATCTTGACAGTTGGCAACGTGTGTCTTATGATCAGCCAGAAAAGCAAAACACATGCTCACAGCCAGTATGTAAATAATTCACACTACAACTTGGTTTAATTAACTTTATTTAATTTAATGAAAAAGGCACTCACTTAGAAATTCGTTCAAGATAGACTGCAAAAAATGATTTTTCTATGTAATTTCTTACCTGCACACTTTACTTTTCTACATAAATTTTTACTTGCATAAATATAAGGGTT